>NC_050577.1:68038833-68339088 GCF_011100635.1 Trichosurus vulpecula | reverse complement strand
AAACTCTATGGAAAAATAGCATTTGAGCTGAGCCTTGAAGAATGGATAAGACATTAACAGGCAAAGATGAGGAAAGAGGACATTCTGTAGTTGATAATGGCAGAAACAAATGTGTAGATGTAGGAAACCATGAGACAGGTCCAGGGGACAGCAAATAGTCCAGTTTGATTGGAACATAGAAATCATACATGATCAAATGAGAAGGGTAGGTTGGAGGCATATTGGATGGGGCCTTAAAGGCCACAATAAGGATTTTGAACTTTACTCAATTGACAATAGGGAGTCATCAATGGTTATTGAGCAGTGGAGTAACTCTTTCAAGGTTGTACAGGACGATCTGGAGGAGAGACTAAAAACTAAGAGACCTATAAGGAGGCTATTGTAATAGTCCAAATCCTAATTTCTACTGCCTGAAAAAATCCATATTCCCCCAAAACGGGTTCTCCCAGCCCCCAGTTGGGATGGCATGAATATTTGTTTTGAGGGGTTGGTCCCGCCTAGTTGTACTTTTCTCCTATTGCTACTTTTCCAGGAACTAACACGTGCACCCATGTCAGCCTTCCTTCTGCTCATTTTGAAAGGCATCCTACAGGCTTTATTTTTTGTTACAGTTTCTAAAAAGAACTAGATGGATGGCTTTTGGGGGCAGAGAAGAATGATGGTTCAAATATTAGTCAATAGAACTGTTACATTCTGAAATGTGTATTTAAATTCCCTGTTCCTAACACAGTGCCTGGCACATAGTAGGCACTTAATCTATGCTTATTGATTGATTCTCTTCTAGTCCAGGGGTTCTTAACCATTTTTGTGTCATGGAGTCTTTTGGGCAGAAGCATAAGGCTTCAAATGTTAAGTATATAAAATAAACTATATAGGATTACAAATGAAACTAAAGGTTAATTAAAAACAAAGATGTGATTTTTTTTCCATCCAATAAATCCCTTGAAATCTGTCCACATACCCCTTGGAGCCCCAAATTAAGAATTTCTGGGCCAGCCTTACAGAGCTGAATTTCTAAATCTCCCGTTTCCTCCGCCTAACACGGTGGAATGGAAAATGTGCTAAGCGCAGATTGAGAAGACGTGTGTTCAGATCTTGCTCGTCTCTGCCATGTGCGTAACCTTGGATAAATCATTCATGCTCTCCGAATCAGTTTCTTCTCTTGTAAAATAATAAGGTTGGACTATATGACCTTGAATGCCCCTTTGACTCTGAATTTATGATCCGACATAAGATTTGAAGCCTACAATCCCCAGGAGAGTGAATGAATATTAAAGGAAATACTCATCACACCCCCTGCATAGCCCTATGTTTGGTCATGATTCCTACAACTTTAGGTCCCCAAACAATTCTCCATCCAAAAATGGAGTCCACTAACCCTGTGGAAGATTTAGTTACTACACAGGAAGACATTCTGATTATTCTTAGTGTGGCTACCCAATTCCACCAGGCCTAAGTTGATGATACCCAGGTCCAACATTAAGCGACAGGGGAAGCCTCTCGATGGCTGACTCTTAAACAAAAACAACCACATGCATAAGCATGCCTTTGAAAGATTAAGGTAAACATCTTCTGGACTTTCTGCTGTTGACAGTATGTTTTCAATTTGCAACACAAATTCATCGGAAGCTTTTCTGCCAGGGAACCGGATGGCTCAGGGAATTAGTAATTGGTAATGAGTCGTGTAGCCTTTCAGCTCTCAGTTACCATTTTGAATCCAGCTCAGGCCAACCAATCCTGAATTACCTGATGCCTTTAGAGCCCTTTGTAATATGAGCCTGTCCCCTGGATCCAATTTCTCCTGTACAATATTGTATCTGGGCAGGCAAGATAAGACAGGACAGGACAAGGCAGAGAGACATGTCTTGACCATATTAAAACTTGGGCCTTGATCCTGGTTTTGTCCTGGTCCAGATTTTGGGCTAGCCAACCAACCCCCCCCCCCCACACACACACACACCCCCAACCCTCTATTTTCCCACTTATTTCCACCTGCAGGGCAAGAGCTACCTATATCCCTTGGCTTCCTAAACCATCACCCCTTTATTTTCCTACCCGTTGAGTCTATTTCTCTGGGATGTCAGACTGCCCTTGAACTGTCACCCCTCCAAAGATCATCCTTTCTAATGGCCCTAGAAAAATAAGCTCAATTCTCTGCTGTAGCCATCCCCATGACAATATCTTGCTTTCCACATGGCTTTTTGCATAAAAGACTGGTTTCCTTGAACCCAGATCTCCTGCAGAACAAGATATGGGGATACATCTTCCCACCTCCCCACCACCCTCCTACCTTAAAAATGAATACTTGGGCCTTCCTTAGATTTTCCAAGGGTCTTTTTCTATTTGTAATGACAGAAAAACAAACTTCAATATCCCAGAGAGGTATCATTTCATTCCTGTGACAAATCCCTCTACCATCACAATGCCTTTGCTCATCTTAGCCTGACAGTCTTTGTGATGTCAGTCTCCCATGCAAAGCCAATGCCTACAATATCCTCCCTCTTCTCTTTACCTGTTAAATTCTTACCAATCCTTTAGAGCCTAATTCCAATGGCACCTTCTCCAGGAAAACTTTCTTGATCAATCAATCAGCAAGGATTTATTAAGTACCTGGTCTATGCCAGACACTATGCAAGGCACTGGAGATATAAGTACAAAAAATGAAATAATCCCTACTCGAATTGATGTCTAGTTTCTGTAATAACCTGGTCCCTCAGACATTACAGAGAACTTGGCATGTGTCTTTTTAATGCGTGTATCATGTGTTATCATTATCTGTGTATGTGTCTTAGTCTCCTCCAAGACTGTAAGCTTCAGAAAGGCAGATACTGGATCTTATCTAAGCCCTCAGCCCTTAACACAGAGCAGATCCTCAATAAGTGTTTGTTCCCAGAGCTCATGCCCTACTGGCATAATCCAAAGTTACTTCCACCCTGCAATACCATAGGGAAACAGAGAGGAGCTTAAAATCATATATACATATGTATGTATATATATATATACACATAAATATACATATACATATATATGTATGTATATATATATATACACATAAATATACATATACATATATATACATACACACATCTATTGTGTATACACATACATATATACGTGTGTATATATATGCATATGTATGTGTACACACACACACACACATCAGCAAACCTCTATGTATCCAAGCTTCCTCATCCCCAAAATGAAAGGGCTGGATTAGATGGCCTCTGACTTTCCTTTAAATTCTAAATCAATGATCCTGTGATAAGAAGTTCTAAGACTAGATAACCTGGGATTCTAGGGAAGCTTCTTATTCTATTCCTTCTTCCTAATCCTCAGAATCAACTCAGATTCCAGTTTTCCAATCCTTTCTCTTTTTTCCCTTAGGCCTCCTTTTGCAAAGGGAAGCAAATTCACTACCTGTCCCCAACCTCAGCCCTAGCGAACTTCAAAATTCACTTTAATACAATAGGTGTTAAATGGCCCAGCAGGCCTAGGGAGGCCAAGGTTGGGTTCATTTACATCTCAGAGGAAATTCCAGACTGCCGGTCTCCATTTCACATTCCCCTAGGTCCCTCTCGCTTAAAGAAAAATCCATAACTTTCTCACCATTATTCACTAAAAATGGCGTCAATTTGGCAGTCTCCATGACTGAATGGTGACTTGTAACTGGCACCTGGACCACAGGAGTGGCATTGGTGATAGGGAGACAGAGGCAAGAGGGACTTTCTTGGCTGGGATTTGCTTCCCCCACACTTCCCAGGCAGCATTGCTCTGAGCCCTTAAGTTACGTCAGGCCTACAAAACCTGAGCTGATGGGTACTTGGGTCTAGATTACCTTTACTGAAAGGTCAAAAATTGCAGATTTTCCTTCTAGTATCCTTATCCAGACCAGATGAGTGTTCAGTGCTCAAAATTATCCTATAATTATTATAAAGCTGGACTGAGGACTTTGCTATTTAGGAGGCAACCTCTGAGAAGCAAATCTATTTAGAAAACCACTGAGCCTTTAAAAAAAGAAAAGAAAAATAATTAATCTTTTTTTCCAAGTGAGTTATCAAAACCAAATTTGGGGTTACAATCTGGTCTGGTCTGTTTTATTTTAGGTATTTGCAGCCATCCTAAGGGAACCATCTTGTAGGAAACAGAACATTTTACATTTCCAGTTTTCCTTACCTATTCCAATTCCATATTTATATTGCTCCTTTTCCTCTGCACTCCACAGTTTAGAGGAACAATAATTCTCCCCCATACATCGTTCCACCAACAACCAATTAACAAATGCCCTGAGCAGGGAGCATTCTTGGCTACAGGGCCCAGCCAGTCATTAATTTGGTGAAGGAAGGGCTAACAAACTCATAAAGGGGAACTTGATTTTTAGAAGTTAGTTCAATTTTACATTATTAAAAAGGAAAATGCAGTAAAGATAATAAGGGCATTGCCAAGACTCTATTGCAAAGTCAATTAGTCTCACAAAAAGCCTAGGATTCTGAGATATAGACTTCCATTTGGAATCACTTACCCTATTAAAGCAACTCCAACTATCATCCCTGGCAAATAATATTTCACTGCTAATGTCTACGATCCTAATGATTCATTAGATTTTTTTTCCCCTTTTATTCTTTCACCATCCTCAATGCAACAAAATTTATAGCATCTCATATTCAACTATATGCATGTATTAAACAAACTTACATATACTATGTAATAAAAATTCCATGCACTGGATACAAAAGTGTAGTAAAATACTTGCTGCACACTCTGTGTGTGTGTGTGTGTGTGTGTGTGTGTGTGTAAAATGACTTTCGGGGGAAAAAAAATCTAATCAGACTGCAATGTCCCAAGCTGGAGAATCGACCTTTAACAAGCCATATGACATATATTATCCCTCTAGTGCTCAGGGTGTCAGACTGGATCAGTGGTTCTCAAAGTATGCTCCGGGGACTCCTGTGGGTCCCCACAACCCTCTCAGGGGGTCCGCAAGGTCAAATCTATCTTCATAATTTCACTATAATATTTAAATTTCTAATGTAGTAAGTATCAATGGAAGTAGCCCATGTAAACTAAAGCTCTAGAAGAGATTTTCAATTGCTTTTCAGAGCATAAATGGGTCCCAAACCCCAAAAATTTGAGAACCACTGGCCTATATGATCTCTTCTACTCCCACTGTCCATAATTCTAAGTCTGTGTTAAGAATAAACTGCATTCTAGTTCAGAAGAATAATCATTCCTACAATTTCACCACAATAATTATTCAATATCTTAAAGTCTTTATTTTTTTTCTGACTCTACTCTTTTAATTAAGACATTTGGGTAAACAGACCAAAGGAAATATGCCATTTGTACATCAGAACAGGCCTCTGAATGAGAAACATGTTTTTTTGATCAGTGACTGGTAGAGAATAGTAGACAAAATTCTCTTTCAACAGCCCATTTTTTGCAAAGCAACTGCTTTGCCTAATTTAAGCATGGTTTCAACGACCATTTTTAAAAGCAAAGAACATTTAACCTTATGAAGTTCTAACAAAACAAAACCTCGACATTCCTTCCATGGAAACCAACGTAGATCCATTCAGGCAGCCAGCATCAAACCAAAAAGTCCCAACAGATTCTACAGGTTTTCACAAGGAAGATTCAACTCTAATTAACTGTAATCTTGTACATATTGCATTTTTCTACCAGGTTGAAAGACTAGCAGGGGGTGAGGTCTGCAGAAAAAGGAGATTATTAAAACTTTAATAACCTGAGCCTTTGAACCTTTTCAAATTCTTTACAATTTTCTCACATTTCCAAACCCAGATGTCTATATAGAGTTACTGTGCCAACATGGGCTTCATGTTTATGCTTTTATATCTGTTTTCTAGCTTATTTATTACCACTCCCTTTCCTCTTAAAAAATAGTAGAACACTCAGGGGTTCTTCCAGGTCTGGGCAAGAAAGTCTAGTTATTCTTAGAGGGAAATTTGCACAAGTGATCTTTATTCATTACTGACGTTAAAGATTTCCAACAACTCAATCATTCCTTCCCTGCTGCTAGAGGTAAATTGTTAGGCAGCCTAGCAACGTGGCGGGCTGAATCACAGCCTTCATCTCAATCCACTGACAAAGAAAACCTCTAACTCTTGAATAGCATTGATTTGGGGAACTTGGACGAGGCTTGTTACAAAGGGAAAACAAAGAATGTAGCCCTTGATACAATGAGAAGGTCATTCTTTTGCCAAAGAGGAAGGCATTATAGCAAGTACAATTACCCATACCATATCAGGGGTAAGTACCCCATAAGCTATAGTTCCAAACCTGGGAATTTATTTTGTGCCTATGTAAAAGATTTCTGAATTTAAAGCCAAAAGGGACATTAGCCACCATCTAAGTCAAAGCTTTAGATTCAAACTGTTCAGCTCTCTTTGGGTCTTTTATAGGTTGCTATAGAGCATCTTATATTCTGTATGTTAGTGTCTAGAATTCTTTAAAGTTTCTTAAGACTCCATGCAACTTACATACATATATACATATATTCCCTAATTCATGATATCAATCTTTTGTCTCAACTCTTACCCAGCCCTTAGTCATTGAAAGCACATGGCCTCAGACAATCTGAGACATGGTGAATACTTTAATTTAGAAAGGCCAAGGTCATTTTTTGCACCCTGGGCCATCACCAGTCATCTTCACTTTTGTCTTACCACTAGACTTTAATAACTCTGGAGGAGAGAATGAGGCTGATGACTTTATACATCTGTGCCTCTTAAATGTAATTCACACACAAGTCAAGACATCGCCCTAATGATGGTGTTGGTCCTCTTCGAGAACAAAGGACGAACAACTTCCACCTTGTTCAAAGCCACATTATGTTAAGATACTATTCCTTCACCTACAAAATGAGGCTCTTGGAAAAAAGATCTTTCTGGAACATTCTAAAATGTGAAAGCAGAAGTGGAAAACTGGCTCTTTTTGTGGATATAAGTCACTTTGAAACAACTCAACAACTTACGAGTAATGATAATAAAAAACAATTCTGTCCTTGAAGTCAGGAGAGACTTGGGTTCAAATCCTGCTCCTACTACTTTCCTGGATGTGTGGCAATAGGCAAGCCACTTAGGATAATAGAAACACAGATTTACAACACAAAGGAAACAAAGTTTATCTAACCCAAGGATTTTTAACTGGGGGTCCATAAACTTGTTCTAATTGTTTTTATATTTATTTTTATAACTATATTTCAATATGATTGGCTTCCTCTATAATCATGTTCATTTTTTATGCATTTAAAAATATTCTGAAAAGGAGTTCATGGGATTCACCAGACTGCCAAAGGAGGTCCAAGATATACACATAGAAGTGAAGAATACCTGATCTAGCCCAAATTCCTCATTTTACAAATGAGGAAAGTGATCAGTAGGGAAATCAAGGGACTGGCCCAAGGTGACACAGGTAGGAAGTACCAGATCTGGGATGAGAAACCAAGTCCTCTGAATCCAAATTCAGAAAGGACTTTTTCCACCGTACCATATTTCCTCCCTCTCTGAGCCTCAGTTTCACCATGTGCAAGATAGGGATAACACCTGTCATATTGACCTCACAACGTTGTTGTAAGGATCAAATGAGGAAAATAGACACAAAAATTCTTTGGAAACCTTCTGGCGCTCCTCTGAATGCCATACCAACCACCTCCTTCCTTGCCACTGTCACTAAGAAGTACAACCACGCACATTTGATATGACTCATGCATATTTCTAATGAGATGATGAGTAACTTTTTCCTGTAAAGGCTGCATTTTTTTAAATAATAGAAAAAGAAGTGTCGTTAATCTCTCAAATCTCATTATCATGCCACGAACCTCCATAAAAACTTGTGGTGCCTTCCTATTCCCCAATGTAACAAATTTGGGAAGTTAAGAACTCATTAGTAAGAAGATGATGTCTGAAAACAGAATTTGGATAACCTAACCAGTTTAGGAGTGCATCTACTAAGGGTTAATAAAAAAATATATTTGCTTGAAGACTTGGGAAAGTCAGTATGGCACAGTAGAAAAAGTTCTGGACTTGCAGGCCCAGTTCTACCACCTTCCAACTATGGGAACTTAGACAAGTCTATCAAACTCTAGAGGTCTCAGTTTCCTCATCTGTAAAAAGAGTAGGTTGAACTACCTGATGTTTAATATCTCTTCCAACTCTACATCTATGATTCACTGATCAAAAGGATCTTAAATTGAAAATGGAGAGGGAATGAAAAACTGCCCACATATTTCCACCAAGCCAAAAACCACAGAATTAGATAACACATACAAAGAAGAATATCAGTGGAAAGAAGAATAATTGTCAAGAAATAATATTCGAGGAAAAAGGAACCAATAAAGCCTATACATAACATCAGATATACAATGTTCAAAATAAGGACAATTTTTTTAAAGGTGAACTAGGGATAATAGAAAAAGGTAAGTTTGAATTCACTGAGCCTTGGTGAAATATAACTTATGCCTGGAATATGGTTACAAAAAGGTATGTTTTATTCAAAAATAGAAATTCAATGAAAGGAATGGTAGAGTAGAAATAGACATAGATATAAACATAGACATAGGAGCAGAGCCAAGATGGCAGAGAGAAGCCAGGAGGATGGCTGAGCTCTCCCCAGTTTCCCCCAGGAACAACATTAAATCAAGCCTCTAAACAAATTCTGAGCAACAGAACCCACAAAAAATATGCAATGAAACAATTTTCCAACTTAAGATAACTTAGAAGATCTTCAGGAAAGGTCTGCCTCACTTGGGCAAAAGGGGAGCTCAGCCCAGTGCAGACAACGTCCATCAAGCCAGAGAGAGGCTCTTAGCCACAGCACAGACCAGCAACCAAGGTCCCTTGCTCCTGGCTCAGTAGTCTAGTGGCACAGAAGGCAAATTGCCAACCCCAGAACCCTGGTACAATAGGCACGACTAGGATGGGCCACCTCAGTGCAGTGCGCAAGACACCAGCACCTGATGCCCCCATGTGGAAAGCCAGTGACCAGGCCCATGGACCCCACCACAAAAAGCTTGGGACAGTGTCCCCATGCCCCAGGAGCAAAGCTTAACTTCCAAAATAATTGACCAAAAAGACATAGGGGCAGAATCAAGATAGTGGCATGAAAAGACACAGACATAGATATAAATAGACATTTGTTCTTGTTGAAGAGAGCCTGTTGAAGAGAATTCAAAGAGCATTAGGATGAAAATCAAAAGAGGGAGAACTAGAAGTATACTAGAAAATAGATATAGAGTTTGGGACACATTATGGAGACATGACACAGTGGTGTTTGCGGACTTCAGCAATCCAGACATCTTCTGAGTGCTATCCTGGACCTGGCAGGGACCAATAAAAATGAGCTATCATCCAAGTAGAAGTGATAGGAATCTTGAGAGGAAGAAAAAGGTTTGCATTAAATTTCTTGAGATATAAGCAATATAAGTATTCTGCTGCAGACCCTAGATTTTGGGAGGGTAGATTCTAAAGGATTCAGAGAAAAGATAAGTAGGATCCCATGTCCTAACAGTCTGCTTAGGTTTGTCAGCTCAAGGAGGAATTGGATGTTCTAAAGTATGAAATTCCAATAACACAAACACAAATGATTCCAAGGAGGTAGAAAAAGGTCTATGGTTTAAAAACACCAACCCACGAACCAACATAGATGTTAAAAAGACCAGCACAGAAGACAAGGGCAGGTCACTGAGGACAAAAATAAATACATGGCACAGTCCTTTAAGAACTGCATCAGAAAAACTGAAGCTGAAACCTGAGTGTGACAAAAATGTTAAAAGCATCAAAAAGGCTTTTTGATCTACACTGGGGACAAAAGGAAGATCAAAGGAGGAGGAGGAGGAATGCTGCTTGGTCTGGTTGGGCCAATGATAATGAATAACAGAGACAAGGATCATAGAATCATAGCTTTAGAGCAGGAAGGGGGACCCTGAGAAGCCATTGCTAGGTGGCACAGTGGATCGGAATCAGAAAGGCAAGTCCGAATTCAAATCTGGCCTCAGTCACTTAGTAGAGGTGTGACCCCAGGGGACCCCAGGTGTCATTTAATATCTGTCTACCTCAGTTTCCTTATCAGTAAATGAGATACTATTGGTATAGTACTTCACAAACCTAAAAGCACTAAATAAATGCTAGGTATTATTACTGAGTCCAATACCTTCATTTTACAGATGAGAAAACTGAGGCACAGAGAGGTCAAGTGACTTACCTGAGGTCACGCAGCTAGTAAGTATCTGAGATGGATTTGAACTCAGATCTTCCTGAATGCGAGTCCAATGCTATCATCACCTCTTTGTCTCCCAGAATAGTGTAATTTCAATTTTGCTGCCATTTTCATGGAAAACTAGCTTTTGGCTGGAAAGGGCAGAACAAAAAATGATTGGCAGTTGAAAGTCAAGATAAGTAAAGCAATGACACTAAAGTGTCTAGCTTCCTTCAATAGGTAAGAGTCACCAAAGACAAATAAACCGCATTCCAGAGTATTAAAAAGACTGGGTCCGATGTAATTGCTCAGCCACTGTTAGAGCCCTGTGAAAAGTTTCAAAGGATGGAAGAGCTGCTGAAGGACCAAAAAATGGTCCAATGTCCTAGCCTTTGGAAAAGGGAAGAAAAAGGATTCTGTGAATTATAGGCCAGTGAACTTGATTTTGATGCCAGAGAAAAATCTAAAATATTATTAAAGAGATAGTTTACAAGCGTTTAGAAAAGTAAACAATGTTCACCAAAAGCCAACATGGCTCCATCGACTGATAACATTAAGAAAAATGCAACACTGAGATATCACTTCAAACCTGTCAAATTGACAGAGGGCAAAATATGTTTTTAAAAAGTCCATGTCAAAGGGACTGCAGAAGGACAGACACGGGAATATACTTTTGGTGTAGGCATGAATTAGCCCAACTATTCTGAAATAAAATTTGGAATTAGGAGCAAAAAGTTACTAAATTGTCCATACTTTTTGATCCAACAATTCCACTACTAGGTTTATGTAACAAGGAGGTCGATGATAGAAAGCAAGGTCTCACATATGCTACAATATTTGTCTTGTTGAAGGAGGAAGAGAAGGAGGAAGAAAAGCAGGAGAAAGAAGAAGAAAGGAATAGGTAAGGGAAAGGACCACAAGAACAAAAACTGAAAAACAAAGTATGCACACATCACTGGGAATGGTTGAACAATTTATAGGATGTGAATAAAATGGAATATTATAGTGTGATAAATAATGATGAATATTGGGAGAGCAAGGAATAGTTTACCTGTCAGATTTATGGAGAAGAATTTATGACCAAACAAGATAGAAATTATGAAATGGAAAATGGATAATTTTGAATACATTAAACTGAAAAGTTTTTGTACAATCAAAGCCAATGTAACCAAGATTAGGAGGGAAGCAGAAAACTGGGGAAGAATTTTTACAACCAGTATCTCTGATAAAGGCATCTTCTAAAATACATAGAGAACTGAGTCAAATGAATAAGAATACAAGTCATTCCTTGATTGATAAATGGTCAAAGGATATGAACAGTTTTCAGATGAAGAAATTAAAGCTATCTATAATCATATGAAAAAATGCTCTACATCACTATTGATTAGAGAAATGTGAATCAAAGCAACTCTGAGGTAACCACATCACACCTATCAGATTGGCTAACATGACAAAACAGGAAAATGATAAATGCTGGAGAAGATGTGGGAAAACTGGAAAACTAATGCATTGTTCATGAATTTGTGAACGGATCCAACCATTCTGGAGAGCAATTTGGAACTATGCCCAAAGGTCAAAAAAAATGTACATATCCTTTGACCCAGCAATACCACTTCTAGCTCTGTATCCCAAAGAGATAATATAAATGGAAAATGGACCCACATGTACAAGAATATTTATGGCAGCTCTTTTTGGGGTGGGAAAGAATTGGAAATTAGGGGGATGCCCATCAACTGAGGAATGGCTCAGCAAGTTGTGGTATAGAAATGTAATAGAATACTATTGTGCTACAAGAAATGATGAGCAGGCAGACTTCAGAGAAACCTGGAAAGTCGTATATGAACTGATGCTGAGTCAAGTGGGCGGGAGAACATTATACACAGTAACAGCCACATTGTACAATGACTGACTTTAATAGACTTATCTCTTTTTAGCAATGCAAGGATCTAAGACAACTCCAAAAGACTCATGATGGAAAATGCTGTCCACATCAAGAAAAAGAATTATGGAGTCTGAATGCAGATTAAAGCATACTATTTGCTCATATTCATATTCTCTCTCTCTCTCATTTGTTTCTTGTTTCTTGTGGTTTCTCCCATTGGTTATAATTCTTCTTTACAACATGACTACCGTGAAAATAGGTTTAATGTCAATGTATATGTAGAAGCATATCAAATTACACGCCGTCTTGGGATGGAGGGAGGGGAGAGATGGGGAGAAAATTTGGAACTCAAAATCTTGTGGAAGTGAATGTTGAAAATTAAAAATAAATAAATTTAATTTTTAAAAAAAGAATGATGAATATTAAAAATTAAGAGAAACCTGGAAGACTTGTATGAAGTGATACAAAGCAAAGAAGACATCATGACCATAATAACATAGATCAAGACAATAGTAGAGACAAGAGAATTCAGATTGAACACAATGACTAATGTTATAACTAATGTCAAAATACATTTCCTTTCTGTTAAAAAGAAATAGCAAACTGGAAGAGTTGAAAGTTTAAAAGTACAGATCATGACAAAATAAAAACTCAGTTCCTTACTTCCTCATCATTGTCCATTCTGGACAATTTTCAGCTTGCCAGTATCCTACTTAAAACATAGCACCATAATGGAAAAAATATGTGTATACACATATACATACATGTGTGTATAAATACGTGTGTATATATATTAAATATATGTGTGTGCCTATATATTAAAATGTGTATATGTATGTGTATATATCCTTTTTATCATACTATGTTGTGTAAATGCTTGTTTTAGTCCATAACTTAAAAATAAAATAAATTTTATGTATTTATTTATAATATTAATATTTATTATATATTTGTTATTAAGTTGTTTTTCAGTTGTGTGTGACTCCCTGTGACCCCATTTAGGAATTTCTTAGCAGAGATATTAAAGTGATTTGCCATTTCCTTCTCCACTTCATTTTACAGATAAGAAAATTGAAGCAAACAGGGTTAAGTGACTTGCCCAGGGTCATACAACTATTAAGTGTGTGAGACTAGATTTGAACTCAGGAAGGTGAGTCATCGTAACTCCAGTCCCAGTGCTCTATCCACTGTGCTGCTAGCTGATACTCCTACTCTCTCTCTCTCCCCCCAACAGCTGTGGTCCATCTAACAGAGAGTATAATCAGCACTTCCCATAAAGTGAACATCTCTTACTGCAACCTAAGATCACATTCCTATCTTTTGGCTGCCATGCCATATTATTAACGTACTGTGTTGGCAGTCCGCTAAAACCCCCAGAGATTTTTTGCATGAACTATTGTTTAGCCATACCTCCCCATCTTGTATTGGTGAGCTGCCTCTAAAAACTATTTATCCCTTGCAAACTTCATTTAATTAAATTCAGCCCATTATTATTATGCATCAAGGTCTTTCTCGATCCTATCCGACAACCCAACAAGAGCTAAGATAACTAACATTTGTATAGTGCTTTATGGTTTACAAAATAGATCTCATTTGATCCTCCCAACAAACCTGTGAGGCTGGTACTATTATTACCCTCCCCATTTAACTAAGGAGAAAACTGACACCGAGAGAGAGAGTGAAATGACTTGACCAAGGTCACACAGCTAGTAAAGGACTGAGTTAGGATTCAGACTCAGGTCTTCCTTACTCCAAGGCTCGAGGCCATCAACTATGACCCATGGTAGCCTCAGTATATTAACTATGCTTCCCTTTGTTGTCATCTGCAAATTTGATAAGGATTGTCATCTATGCCTTGATCAACATCATTGATAAAAATGTTTAACAGCACAGATCTCTAGGGCAAAGATATCAAACACCCGGCCTACATTTCCCAGGATTGCCTAAAGCAGATTAAAATGTAATTGTAAAATATCGATCACTAAAAACATTTTTTATTTAGTAAGTGCCTTCTATGTATCAGATGCTGTGCTAAGTATAGGGGATACGAAAAGAGGCAAAAGACAGTCCCTGTCCTCAAGGAACTTGCAGTCTAATGGGAGAGATACCATGTAAACAAATATATATGAGGCAAGCTATATACAGGATAAATTGGAAAGAGGAGGCACCAGTGGCTGCTAGGTGGCACAGTGGAGAGTGCCAGCCTTGGGGTCAAGAAGACTTGAGTTCAAATTTGACCTCAGACACTTACTAGCTGTGTGATCCTGGGCAAGTCACTTAACCCAGTTTGCCTCAGTTTCCTTATTTATAAAATAAGAAGGAAATGGCAAACCACTCCAGCATCCTTGTCAAGAAAACTCCAAACAGGGTCACGAAGAGTCAGACACAACTGACTTAACAACAATACCAAGGCACTGGAATTAAGAGTAGTTAGGGAATGCTTCCTGTAGAAGGTAAGATTTTAGTTAAAATACAAAAAAAATACAATAAAACATAACTAATATAATATTTTAAAACTAAGTCAATGTGAGGGCTTCAGGGATCCTCATGAATGGATAAGTGGTCCAGCTTCTATTTGAAACCACCTGTCTAGGACACTCCAGTGGGAACCTCCTTCAAGCTGACAATCATCCGTCAATAACTCCCCTTCCAAACCAGTTAACCACTATCCACCTTATCGCCTTCTAGTAGACTTCTCTCCATCTTGTCTACAAGCAGAATCCAAAAGACTTTTGTCAAAGGGAAATCTGAAATCTGGGTAAACTATGCCTACAAGATCCCCTTGATTTTATGAGTGTAAAACCCTGTTAAAAAAAAAAAAAGGAAATAGTCTGTCGTGATTTATTCTTGCTGAAGCCATGTTGGCTCACAGTGCTCACTCTTTCCCTTTCTCCATGGTCAGCAATCATCCCTTTAGTGTAAAACTTTGTAAGGAATCCAGAAGAAAGCTCATTGGCCTATACTTGTAAATTTTTCTTTCTTACTTAAAGAAAAACAATCAAGACAATCTTTATCCCCCCCCCCACCTCTGCAGCCCAGGGGCATCTTTTCCACTCTCCAGAAATCTTTCAAAGAACATTCACTGTCCTCTGGATGCTGTGTGGGAGCCCCCCTAAAACAGCTACTTGAACTTATTGAAGACAATCTCTGATTTCAATTCCGTATTGAATACAACACTTCTGTTCTGTCCTTTCCACTTTCCTCGGTAGAGAAGACAGAAAAAAAAATCAGATTGTGGTAGTACTGCCTTCTCCCCATAATCTCTTACCTTTGTCCTTGTCTTGACAAGCATCAGTCCTATCTCTTCTTTGATCCTTCCCTTTTTCCTCAATATTAATTTTTCACCATCCTATTCGTGTGTCTTTATCATTCTTTGCCAGGCTCAGTTCATTTCCTCCCCTGGGTCTTCACAGACTGTTCCACCTCATTCTGAATATTCCTCTATTCTGCGTCTTGGCATGCTAAGGACTCAGTTTTGGCTACATGTCAAACCGCAAGTACAAGAAACTCAGAGGGATCATCTAAATTCATTTGTTGTACTGGAATTTTGTTGTAAAAGAACATCAGCCAAGGTTTGGACTATGTGCCCTTGTCAATATATGTCATACAGAAATTTTCATTGTAACAATTATCTGTTGTAAAAGAAATTGCCCTCTAGATCATCTTGTGGTCCCCAAAATGTTACATTATTTTTTGTGTGTGCAGGTTGACTCCCTGTTTAGATTCTAAGCTCCTCCTTGATCTAAACAGGGAGAGTGTGTCTTCTGTGTTTATCCTACACTCCTACTCCCCACTGAGGCCTCCAGTGCCTAATACAGCACTCCACACACAGAAGGAACTCAGCAAATGCTTATGTGATGAATAAGCACTCTATAATACAGCTCTCCTTCAGGGCCCTGAAGGACTAACAACATTTGGTAGTCATATTAATAATTCTGTTTTAGAATTTTCATTTCTTCATTTAACTACTAACTCTTCTGTAAAATGGGAGTGATTCTTGATTCTGTTCAAGGGTTCCTCCCAGCCCCCACCCCCATGGAGTTGTAAAGGCTACTTAACTGTGACCATGGAACTCAGATGCCTTAAGTTAGGTCTTTCTGGAGACAAGTGCTAAACCTTTGAGTCTCTTCTCAGCCCTGTCACTATTTCCAAGTTAATTAATTTTCTTCAGCCTCAGTGAACTCGTCCATAAAATGAGAGGATTGGAGCAGAGGTGGCAAAGAAAACAGCCCTTCTTTGGGAATAATAGGATTCCTCCACTTCTCTGTCCAGTTGTAACCCTATGATGTCTTGTACCCCCTTCCTGTCTGCCTCACTGAAGGGAATAAAGCATTGAATGCGGAGTCTGAAGGACTTGGGTTCAAATTGTATGTTAGACTACTAGCTGAGCAAGCCACCTAATTTCTCTGAGACTCAGTTTAGTCATCTACAAAACGGCATTAATAGCGTCATTGTAAGAATGAGGTGTGTGAGTGTGAGAGAGAGCGAGTGTGTGTGCATGTGTGTGTGTATACATATGTATATATATGTATATAAAAATGTTGTTAAAACTAAAGGGAATCAAGCCACCTTCTGACCTGGACTATTTGCTCCCCTAACTTACGTTCCTCCCCATTCCAAATCATCTTCCACACACTCTGTTTTCCGAGAGCACACATTTAATTCTGTTGCCCATTACCCCACATCTCTAAGTAAACTCTAGTGGTCCTCCATTACCTCTAGGATCAAATATAAACAGAGATGTTTGGCATTTAAAGGTAAGTGCCCAAGATGGAGAGCTAAGTATTTTGGATAAGGGTTAAGTGCTAGAAATGCAAATAAATGACCTCAGAATCTTTGTGGCCTTGTTCACTGTCATATCCAAGAGAAAGGTTAGATAATGCTAATGATAATGGTGTTGATGAAAGCATTTGTAGAATACCTACTGTGTACCAGGAATTGTGCTAAGCTCTTTAGAATCATGATCTTATTTGATCACAGGGCAGGACTTAGAGGTGAAGGAGACAGGCCTTGGAAAAGCCAAAATTTCCACCATTACATGTTAATTTCTTTGGGCTCTTTGAAGATGCAAATACCCTTTTGAAGGGTTAGTTATAAGTTATATGTTCTCTTATAAATTTTTGTTGTTCTTGTTCAGTCTCTTATATATAACTTCTATTATATCTTAGTTATAAGTAATTCATACCTAAGTGTGAATATTTATTCGGATATTTCCTTCTTAACAATGAACTGAACTTGACTGCAAAGAGAAAACAGGCGTGAAAAATGGAAGAAATAAGGGAGGGCCAATTTTGGAGCTTGAAAAACTTTCAGGGATGGGGTGCATATTTCCAGCCAAAATGGATGCCAAACAAAGGCAGATCAATCAGGTCCCGTATACCTACTTCAGCAAAAAATCTAATATTCACACGAGAACAAATAATAATGAAGAAATCTAATGAGAAACTATAGTAATTTTTCCATATTAGAACTACACAAAATAGCATCCAGAAGTCCACACATATAAGAAAGGCAACCACTAGAAAAGCCAAGAACCAGCACAAGCAAACCAACAGTCACCTGGTATAACCAGAGATGAGCCAAGGCCATGTGTCATCTTCAGGGCTATATGTCTGGAGGCAACAATAAAAAAGGTCCCAACCTGCCCCACCCCCAAAACCCTGCACCAAGAAGGTCCAGGGTGGGGACATTAGGAGTCTCCAAAAGCAACAGTAACCAAGGCAGTTACAGTAGCACTCGTACCAGGATAGCCCAAGCCCTTAATTTTCAAGGTCCTGAGCACTCTATCCTAACAGATCATGGAAGGTACTAAAGATCTAGATCTCTGGATCCCAAAGACCTGGAATGGCCTGGGATATAGAACTCATGGCAAGAACCTAGAGGACCCAGGGCAAAACCTGAGCCAACCATGCCATCAAAAAGTACGATAGAGGGTGGCATCTAGCCCTGGCACAAAGTTCCAGTTTGGGGAAATAAAGTTGGAAAGATGAGTAAATCAAAAAAGACACTGCTCAGTATTAGAAATTATTATAGATCTAGAAATCACTAAAAGGGAGGGACTTTTTAACAAATGCAAGAAGCAACAAAGGAAAAGAATGGATTTTTCTACCAGAAATACATAAACAACTAGAATAGAACAAGAGAAAGAAAATGAAATAAAATCTCTATTGAAAGAATTAGAAGGAGGCAGAGCCAAGCTTTCTCAGTGAAAAGACCAGAGCTGAACAGAAAATTTGACTTTCAAACACAAGAATCAAGAGAAGCATGAAAAGGTAAACAAGAAAGAGAAATCATAAGGGAGTTACTAAAGTGGTACTGTTTTGTTTACATTCCTACATGGAAAGATGATGTGTGTAATTCATGAGACCTTTATCAGTATTAGGGTAGATGAAGGGAATATACATACATATACAGACAGAGGGCACAGGGTGAGTTGAATACGAAGGGATGATATCTAAAAAAATAATAATAAAATTAAGGGATGAGAAAGGAATATATTGAGAGAAGGAGAAAGGGAGAGATAGAATGGGGTAAATTATCTTAAAGTGGCAAGAAAAAGCAGTTCTGTTGGAAGGGAAGAGGGGGCAGGTGAGGGGGAATGAGTGAATCTTGCTCTTATCAGATTTGACTTGAAGAGGGAATAACATACACACTCAATTGGGTATCTTACATCACATGAAAATAGGGGGAAGGGGATAAAAAGGGGGGGATGATAGAAGGGAGAGAAGATGGGGGAGGAGGTAATCAAAAGCAAACACTTTTGAAAAGGGACAAGGTCAAGGGAGAAAATTGAACAAAGGGGGACAGGACAGGATGGAGGGAAATATAGTTAGTCTTTCACAACATGAGTATTGTGGAAGTGTTTTATATAATGATACATGTGTGGCCTATGTTGAATTGCTTGCCTTCTTAGGGAGGGTGGGTAAGAAGGGAAGAGGGGAGAGAATTTGGAACTCAAAGTTTTAAAATCAAATACTCAAAAGAAAAAGCTGTTTTCGCATGTGCCTGAGAAATAAGATATATAGGGAATGGGGCATAGAAACCTATCCTGACCTACAAGAAAGTAAGGGGAAAAGGGATGGGGGAGGGAGGAGAAGTGGGGTGACAGAAGGGAGAGTGGAATGAGGCAAACAGAAAATATGCCATCTTGGAGTAGGGGGAAAGGTAGAAATGGGGAGAAAATTTGTAACTCAAAATCTTGTGGAAATCAATGTTGAAAACTAAAATATTAAATAAATAATAAAATAAAGTGAAATAAAAAGAAAAAAAAGAAAGAATTAGGAGGAGAATATGTTGCCTAGAAGAGAAAATGGTAGTTGGTAAAGTACAGGCCAGGACCCAGCTGAGTTTTCATTATATTCCCCTCCAAAGAGCTCTAAAATAACTCCTCAAAACAAATATTGAAGCAGCAGAACCAGCAAAAGGTCAGAGGGAGACATTTTTCCATCCTAAGATTACTTGGGAGGTCCACAGGAGCAGTCTGTACCACCAGTATGGGCACAGGCCCTGAATATGGTAGGAACACCGTCAGTTGGTCTCGGAGGTTGCCAGACAATAGCAGCTTCAGGGGCTCTCAGTCCAGAGGCAGTAAAGGGGTCAGGTAACCAGTCAGAAAGCAATTACAAGGGGCCTTTTGCTGACACTGAGTGCAGCTGGTATCCACAAGCAGGTGTAGGTGGATGGAAAAGAACAGTTGTGATTGATCACAAGGGAGGAGTTCCAGGACCAAGAGGAACACTAACACTTGTGGCTGCTGCAGGGGAGCGGGAGCCCTTCCTGGGTAAAGCCCAGAGCACAAACCAGGAGAGCAATGACCACACCTTTCCCAGGATCAAATCACCTTAGAAGTACCAAAAATTTGAATTGTAAAAACAGCAGCACAAAAAATCCTGAAGCTTGGCCTCTCCACTCCAAGGTGATCAAAAACCAACTTTGACATAAAGTTCAAAGTGAAGAAATAGGCTGGGAAAATGAGTAAACAACAAGACCAACAAAAAAAGAACTTGACCATAAAAAGCAGCTACAGTGACAGAGAAGACCAAGACACACATCCTGAAGACAACAATGTGAAAACAGCTATAAGCAAAGCCTCAAGAAAACTGCTAATTTGACCCAAAGGGAGCAAGAATTTCTGGAAGAGTTAAAGAAAGAGATAAGAGTGGTAAAGGAAAAAAATCAGAAAAGAAATGAGAGTAATGCAAGAAAATGATGAAAAGAAAATTAACAGCTTAGCACCAAAAGGCACCAAAAAAAAAAACCTGAAGAAAATAACATCTTAAAAAACAGAATTGACCTCAGGGTAAAATAAAAGAAAGAACTCCTTTAAGAGCAAAATAGGCCAAATAAAACAGGAGGTAAAAAAAATCACTAAAGAAAAGAACTGCTTAAAAAGTAGAATTGCCAAATGGAAAAGGAGGTACGAAAGATCACTGAAGAAAATAATTCCTTAAAAATTTCAATTGGGCAAATGGAAGCTAATGAGATGTCAAAAAAAACAACAATAAAACAAAATCAGAAGAATGAAAAAATAGGAGATAATGTGAAATTCCTCATTGGAAAAACAACTGACCTAGAAAATAGATTGAGATCATTTAAGAATTATTAGACTAGGGGCAGCTAGGTGGTGCAGTGAGTAGAGCACCAGCCCTGGAGTCAGGAGGACCTGAGTTCAAATCCAACCTCAGACACTTGACACGATTACTAGCTGTGTGACCTTGGGCAAGTCACTTAACCCCAATTGCCCTGCCTTCACCCCTCCAAAAAAATTTAAAAATAAATAAATAAAAACAAAAGAGAGAGGGATAAACAAAAGAAAATAGAATTGTGGGGAATACACAGTAATCATAACTGTGAATGGGATGAGTTAACCCATAAAACAGAAATGGAAGTAGATAGCAGAATGGATTAGAAACCAAAATCCAACAGTCTATTGTGTATAAGAGAAACACTTGAAACAGAATGATACACACAGAGTTAAAATAAAGGGTTGGAGCAGAATCTATTATGCTTCAGCTGAAGTAAAAAAGGCAAGAGAAGTAATCGTGATCTCAGACAAAGCAAAAGCAAAAATATGCCTAATTAAAAGAGATAATCAGGAAGACAACATTTTCCTAAAGGGTAGCATGGACAATGAAGTACTATCAAAAAATTTAAGGGAAAATTTTTCTGATAAAGGTTTTATTTGTCAAATATATGGGGAATGGAGTAAAATTTATAAAAAATAAGAGCTATTCTCCAATAGATAAATGATCAAAGATATAAGTAGGCAGTTTTTAGAAGAAATCAAAGCTATCTCTAGTCACATAAAAATGCTTTAAATCATTACTGATTAGAGAAGGGTAAATCAAAATAACTCTGAGATACTACCTTACACATATCATAAATGTCAAATGCTGAAGGGAACAAGGAAAAATAGGTACATTAATGAACTGTTGGTGGAGTAGTAAACTGATCCAACCGTTCTAAAGAACAATCTGGAACTGTGCCCAAAGGACTATAATCTATGCATACCCTTTGATCCAGTAATACCTCTACTAGGTCTGTACCTCCAAAGAGATCAAAGCTAAAGGAAAAGGACCTGTATGTACAAAAATATGTATAGCCACTCTTTTTGTGGTGGCAAAGAACTAAAAATTGAGAAGTTGCTCATCATTTGGGGAATGGCCGCATGAGTTGTGGCATATGATTGCGATGAGGTTCTATTGTGCTGTCAGAAATAACCAGGGTGGGGGGGGGGGTGACTTCAGAAAAACATGCCAGGACCTACGTGAACTGATACAAAGTGATCTAAAGTGAAGTGAGAAGAACCAAAAGATCACTGTGCACAGGAACAGCAATGTTATAACAATGATCAACTATGAAAGACTTAACTGCTCTGATCATTGTAACGATCCGAGTCAATTCCAAAGAACTCATGATAAGAAAATGTCATTCACCTCCAGAGAAAGAACTGATGAACTCTGAGTGCAAACTAGAGTGTAATTTTCTTGGTTTTTAAATTTTTTTTTCCTTTTTACTTCTGTGATATGGCTAATATGGAAATATATTTTGCATAATTTCACATGTATAATTGATATCATATTGTTTGCCTTCTCAGTAGGTGAGAGAGGGAGGGAGGGCAACTGGAACTCAAAACTAAAGAAGAAAAGAATGTTTAAGCTAAATAATTTTTTAAAAAATTATTCCCCAATTGAGAATTAGTCAAAGGATATGAACAGGCAGTTTTCAGAGGAAGAAATTAAAGATATCTACAGGCATATGAAAAAATGCTCTAAATCACTAGTGATTAGAGAAATGCAAATCAAAACAACTCTTAGACACCACATCTCTTCTGTCAGATTGGCTAACTTGACAAAACAGGAAAATGATAAATGCTGGAGAGGATGTGGGAAAATTGGAACTTTGTCACATTGTTGGTGGAGTTATAGACTGATCCAGCCATTCTGGAGAGCACTTAGGAACTATGCTCAAAGGGCTATAAAAATATATTGCATACCCTCTGACCCAGCAATACCACTTTTATCCCAAAGAGATCACACAAGTGGGAAAGGGACCTGTATGTACAAAAATTTTTATAGCAGCTCTTTTTGTGGTAGCAAAGAATTGGAAATCAAGGGGATGTCCATCAATTGGAGAATGGCTAAACAAGTTGTGGTATATGAATGTAATGGAATACTACTGTGATATAAGAAATGGTGAAGATACTGTCTTCATAATAACCTAGAAAGACCTACATGGTATTATGCTAAGTGAGGGGAGCAGAACCAGGAGATCATTATACATGATTACAGACACATGGTATCTGTAAGGACTAACTTTGATAGACTTGGCTCCTCTCATCGATGCAAGGTTCAAAGACAGCTCCAAAAGATTCATGATGGAAAAAGCTGTGCACATCCAGAGAAAGAATTATGGAGTCTGAATGCAGATGGAGGCAAACTATTTGCTCTCTTTTTTTCCTTCTTTTTTGCTTTCATTTCTTCTTTCTCATGATTGATTCATTCCATTGGTTATAATTCTTCTTTGCAACTGGACCATTATGTAAGTAAGTTCAATGCAAATGTATATGTAGAACATATATTGGATTACATGCCATCTTGGGGATGGAAGGGGGAGGAGAGGGAGGGAGAGAAAATTTGGAACTCAAAAACTTCTGGAACTGAGTGTTGTAAACTAAAAATAAATTTAAAAAAAATTAAAAGAGAAAAAGGTAAACCTTACTCAAGTAACAGTCTCTAAAAACTAGAATAAGCCAAATAGAAATCGATGACTCCATAGAACCACAAGAAATAGTAGAACAAAATCAAAAGATTGAAAGAAAAAAAAAAGAAAGTGTAAAATATCTGATATATAAAAACAACTGACCTGGAAAACAGATCAAGGAAAGAGAATTTGGGCCCATTGGTCTCCCCAAAAATCATGATTTTAAAAAATCCTGGACGCCATATTTCAAGAAATCATAAACGACTATTACCTATAACAAGTAGAACCAGAGGACAAAGTAAAGCTAGAAAGAATTCACTGCTAATCTCATAAGAGAAATCACAAAAGGAAAAGGAACCATAGCCAAAATCCAGAGCTCTCACATCAAAGAGAGATGCCCAGCACGCATCCAGAAAGAGTTCATGCACTGAGGAACCATGATCATGCAAGACCAGAGGAGGTTCTGAAATACAGTGATGTAAAAAGTCAAATATATATGCTCAAAATGAGGAAAAATTTACCCTGGAAAGTTTTAACATGATCAGATGAGGAGGGGAAATGAACTTCAATGGAAGAGAGGACTTTCAAGTAATTCCCCGGGGAGGTAGGATGGATAGCAATAGTGAGTGAGCAAGAGGGAGAAGTAGAGGGAGAGAGAAAGATTGAGATTCAAAGGTTTTATATACACATATATGTGTGTATATATATATATATGTATATATATATATATATATATATATACACACACACACATATACAGAAAAAACAGAAGGAAGCAGAACAGTTTTAAAAGTAACATGTGGAATTTATTATATACTTTTTTTAAAGCAAGAGGTACGAAATAGAGATTCACAGTTTCACAAACAATCCTTTTTTTGTGTTCTGATGTGTATATGAAAATACAGTACTCGTGTATGTGTGTGTTCATGTGTTTAAGTTCAAAACAAAACATTTAAATCGTTCATAAGCAGAAATACTTAAAAAAAACCAATTCTGCCTGTCTCTTGACAGCTTGACAGTCCAATGGTGACATCTGGGCAGGACCTTAGAGGTATCTAGTCCCACAGGAATGAATCCCTTTTGCAATATTTCTCCCAACTGAGCACCCATCCTCCATTGGTTCTCCAATGAAGAACTCCCCAAGTACTGCATTCCACTTCTAGACATCTCTAGTCAAGAAACCTCTTGTTGAGCCACAAATCTATGTTTCTGAAATTCTTGCCCATTCCTCCTAGTGTTGCCTTCCACCACCAATTAGAAGCATGGCAGCCCTTCAGATTTGACAATTATCTTGTCTTCTAAAAGTAAACAACTGTATTCCCTTCACTCAATTCTCATGTCAATCAGTCACTAAACATTTATTAAGCATCTACTGTGTACCAGGCACTGTGGGATTCAAAGGAAGGCAAAAGACAGTCCCTCCCTCAAGGAGTTCACAGACCAACAGGGAGACAACATGCAAACAACTATGTACAAACAAGCCATGCAGAGAATAAATTGCAGATAATGAACAAATGTAAGATACTAGTATTAAAGGGGAAGGCTTCTTGCAGGAGATGGAATTTTAGCAGGTATTTGAGGATGCCAGAAAAGCCAGAAGGTAGAATGAGAAGTCATAGTAAAGTCCTTCACCATCCTGGTCATTTTCCTCTGGACGCTTTCCAGGCGAGAGTCTCCCATCTACAATGTGACACTCAAAAGTGGACATCACCCTTCATGTGTGATCAGACAAACACAAATGTAATGTTTTAGGGTAAAGGAAAAATTAGATGTGGAAGGATTTTAACGGAAAAATTTTATGGCTTCAGAGTTTCTCCAGGGCCCATCTCTACTTGTGTGGCCCCCAGGGTAGCTGCCTTTTGGAAAATCTGTGGGTTAAGAAGTTTTCCAAACAATCTCAAGGTGAAAAGAATGTGTGTTTGCTGGATAGTAAGTATCCTTCCCCATGCCTTCCCTTTCAAGTATTCTTAATGCCTGGTCTTTTGAACATTCATCTACCTAGCCTGCTACCAGGCCAGAGACATGGAGACACAGAAATGACAGAGCAGAGGTGGCAGAAAAGGGGGAACAAAAGGAAAAGAATATGGCACAGGATTTTATACATTAAAAGCTAGAAGGAATTGTAAAGATCACCTAATCTAGGTCCCTCATTTTACAGAACACAGTAAAGCCCAGAGCAGTAAACCGATTTGCCTGGAATCACACAGCTAGTTAGTGGCCAAGCCTGGACAAGTGGGGTCCAGTGTTGTTCACACCAGCCCTACACAATTTTGACTTTATCCAGACTTATTCTGACTTCATCCACTTTAATACTTTAATGCATCTAAACGAGTATTCCCTCCAGGAGAAAAAAGGTCATATCCAACCTTGCGTGTTTGCATATTGGGTAATTCTTGTCTGTGACCTCCTATAAATCCACCACACAGACTCTATCCAATAAGCTGGAGGCCCTTCCGTAGGTCTTTTAACATTCCATGCGTTCCACTGCTGCACAGGGACTGTCTCCCTACATGACAAGCTCACCTTTGCTAATAGTAGATTTTGTGGATGGTATCTTTTACACCACATTACCAGTAATACCCTCTAGCTAGCTTAGTGCCCACCACACGTGTCTCCATTGCACTTTGGCTCACCCAAGTCGAGTCAACGAGCATTTGTTAAATCACAATTTTTACTCACAATGTTGATTCTTTGGAGAACTGCTTGCTATTCACTGATTTACAGCAACGTAGCACCACTGGGAGAATGTCGGTGTCAAAAAGAAGAGATTTGTGTGTCCAGGAGAAGTTTGGGATTATGGAAAGCATGAGCCTATTCTCTTTTTCCTTTTTAATTCTGGCCCCAGATCATTGTCCATCTGCAAGTGCCTTTCCAAATTATATAATTAACAAGAATAATAATTATAATAGCTTTCAGGTTTGCAAAATGCTTTACAAATATTATAACATTCAATTTTCACAACAACCCTGGGAGGTAGGTGCTATTATTATCTTCATTTGACAGTTACGGAAACTGAGGCAGACAGTAGTTCAGGGACATGCCCAGGGTCACACAGCAGGTAAGTGGCTGAGTCAGGATTCAAACTCAGGAGTTCCTGTATTGAGGTCCAATGCTCTATCTCACTGCAATACGCTGATGTAATTGGTTACCCACCTAATCATATGTCATAAGCATTCTTCATTTCCTTGTTTTCTCCGAGTTGGCTACAAAATATCCACAGATCACCCTTAAATTTTATTGAAGAGGCTCTGCAAGACTCTAAGGATTAATGCTATAAGCACCATGTCATCTGTAAACAGAAGCATCTGGAGAACTTCACTATCCAGAAAGAATCCATCTTTTGCTTGGATTCTGCACAAGGCATCCTCCATGAAAACGGCAAATACCTTTGGTGAAGATTTCTCTTGTTTATACTTTGCTTGACATTAGTCATCAGATGACCATTACGTAATGTTTTCTCTGTGACTTCATCTATTGAGAAATCTTGCAGGATCTTAACATACACAATTGAAGGAGAGGTTGGGTTTTTTTTTTTTTCGCCAAATCAAAAGCTTTTTGTAACAATACTGTTTTTTTAAAAATCAACAAATACTGCAGATTATTGTTGTTGTTGAAGTCTGGGAATGCCCAGGTTGAAAAGTAGGACAGTCATGTTCTACAAAGTATGCCAAGATACATATGCCAGACAATCTGTGGATTTTATTTAAAAGACAATCATATGTGCCTGCCAGGCGTGAGGAAGAAAGTTTAGCACGTGAGTTGTAGGTAGAAGAGTGAGTCCCTCTGTAGAGCATCAGTTTATTTAAAAAAGGAAAGAGTCACTAAACGATTTCACGGAGAAAGTTATCTTTCTAGATTTCTCTGCACTCGTGCGGTATTACAAAGTTCCTGCTCAAAGGGGACTTCTTTTTTTTTTTTACAAAGATAAATGGGGAGGCGAAGACAGAGTAAAAAGATTACAAGCATTAATCAGGTAACAAGCAGTTTTATTCTCACAAAGAAAGGGAATTCTAAACAATAAAAAATTGTATAATGATTACAATTCTTTGAGAAGCTAGTATCCAAATCTTACTGGGACATATAATGATTACAATTCATTGAGAACCTAGTATTCAAACCTTACTGGGACACTCATTAAGTATTTTACATTTCACTTCCACTGATCCATGCAAAGCAGGTTCTTTCTTCCCCCATTGTTTGTCAGTCTGTCTGTATGTATGTATGTCTAACTGGCTCTCTCTGTTTCTCTCTCTCTCTCTCCCCTTCTCCTTCTCTCTTCTCCCTCTCTTTCTCTCTCTCCTCCCTTCTCCTTCTCTCTCCTCCCTCTCTCTCTCTCTCTCTCCTCCTTCTTTCTCCTCTTTCTTTTTTGTCTCTCTCTCCTCCCTCCTCCTTATTTTTTTCTTCCTCTCTCCTCCCTCCTCCTTATTTTTTTCTTCCTCTCTCCTCTTTCTTCTTCTCACTCTTTCTCTCTTCCTTCTATCTCTCCTCTTCTTTCCCTCTCTTTCTGTCTCTCTCCCTCTCCTCCTTATTTTCTCTCTCTCTCTCTCTCTCATCTGCTTCTACCACTGTTTCCCTCACAACTGCTCCTATAACCTATACTCTGATTTTCAAGTATCCTCCAAGGAAAAGAGACACCAGCTGCCTTTCAAGATCTCACAAGGCCCTGTCTGGACATCCTCATCCATGCACAGGCTTGCCTAGGAGGCCACATGTTAATGGCCTGTCACCCAGTGGTGGGGAGGGGTGGATGGAGAAGAGTATTCTTGCCACTAACCCTTCAGAGCTGAGAGTCATCATTACTCTTCAAGGCCAGAAGAAGGGAGAGGCCTAAGGAACAAAGATTGCTCCTTCACTAAACCATACACATAAATGAGTTTTCTCAACACTTGGCATAATGGGTAATCTCTCTTTTTTTCTTAAATGATGGCCTTTCTCAACATGACCCCTTCCTTACCTGCCAGTCTTCTTCCCTTTGCTCCCCTCCACATACTCTATGACCCAGTGACATTTGCCTTTTTTGCTGTTTCTACCACATGACAACCCATCACTAGCTGTCCTTCGTGTCTAGAGCACTTGCCCTTCTCCCCTTTACCTCCTAACTTCCTTGGCTTCCTTTAAGTCTCAACTAAAATCCTCTTCTCTGTAAAAGACTTTTCCTCCTACTGCCCTTCACTCCGGGATTACCTCCTCCCGCCCCCCCTCCACCCCAACCATTCACACCGTAAATATATTTTACAAACATAGCTGTCCTTTTGCTGTATCCCACTTTAGAATGTGAACTCTTTGAGGTCAAGGAGTGTTTTTACCTATCTTTGTATCCCTAGAGCCTAGTACACTGCCTGTCACATAACAGGAGCTTAATAAATGCTGATTGATTGATGTATCTCTATTTTATATCCAGTAGAATATAATGTCCTTGAGTACAAAGATGGGTTTTTCATCTGTCTTTGTATCCCCAGAGCCTAATCCAGTACCTGGTACATTTAAGCTTAGTATGTGCTCATTGACTTGAATGCACATTTCTGAAAGTACCAACAAATGCTGAGTAGTCTCTTCTCCCCAGGCCCTTCGGAGAGCAATGAAAACTCTTGAGTTTCCCCTCTACTCTGAGCTCTCCATCAACCATGCCAGTTAATACTCTAGGCAGCTGAGCTCTCAGCTTTTTGAAGAGGCCTAAGCTCTTCCCAAAGAGTTTTGGGGGCACAAGGTAGGAGGAGAACTCAAGAGCTCTGGAGCAATAATTTAAAATATTGTACCAAATCAGTATGCCATGTTTTCTTTGACTTACTTGTAAAATGACCATTAAAAACAGGAAATTAAGCCACAAGAAAAAAAATTCCAACAAATTAAAATAATGTTCCTTCTCTGTCCTAAGCCCACCAAAGCCAGGAATTTTACAGGCACATTTGATGCTCTACCCTTAACTTGCCCTCCTGGGCCAAGGAATTAGAAGGGAGCATTTTTACATCAGGGCTGAGCAAGAATTTCCATTCACTAAAAGACTGAGCCTAGAATAGAGTTTCCACTGTGGATTTGAATGATTGGTTTTCGGCTCTTTTCATAGAGCTGTTTTGAATGGAAGTACAGCATTTTGTTGTGAAGAATCTTGAACTAACATCCTCATTTCATGGCACAGAGCTGGGCTTCTGCCTTAGGAATGGCATGCCAGAGTATGAGTATGCCTATCTTGGTGATTCTCTAGCATTTTTCCATCACAATTCCTCATCCCCTTCCCTTCCTCTTCATTCCCATTGCCCTTCCCCTAGTCCAGGTTTTTGATCAACCTACAAATGTTTAAGTGTTTATAAAACATCAAGGGCTGTCCTAGGTTCATCATCTCATACCTAAACTACTATAGCAACGCACCTCACTGGTCTCATTTATTTGGGTCACTCTCCTCTGGCCTGTATTTACTTATCTGTAGATATGTTATATCCCAGATACAATCCAATCCAATCAACATTTATTAAATATCTATTGGCACCAGGTACTGTGTTAAGGATACAATTAAAAAAAAAAAAGGATAATCCCTGCCCTCAAGAAGTTTACAATCTCATGAAAGGAGACAACTCCCACTGCCAGGCATCTTCCTATGTAAAAGATGACTTTCATCATAGGATTTGAGAATTTAGAACTGTAAGAGACTGGAATGCAAGGGCATAAGTCACTGCCCTCAAGAACCTTGAGTTTTCTGGGTGTGTGTGTTCTTAACCTAGATTCTTGAGTGTCCATAAACATGGATGGGGAAAAAAATTACATCTTTTATTTCACTACCTTCTAACTGAAATTTAGTTTCCTTCAATTATAAACGTAGGCAACAAACCACAGAGGTATTAGGCTTTACCAGATTGTCAAAAGAGTCCAAGACACAAAAAAAAGATTTAAGAATTCCTGCACTGGCTGCACTCTGCATTTGCTGCCCTGACTGGTTTCAATTCCTGCGAACAAGATGCCCCTCCCAGGTTAAATTCATCACTTTTAATGTCATCACCATGCTGCCAACTCAAGCCTTGATGTTTACCACCTCCCTCAGCCTCTTCTTCCCTCTGATTGGAGGGCAGAAGAGCAGAACACCAAACTCCTCTCAACGCCTTCTTTTTTAGAGGGCAGAAAATGGACTCGCAGTTCACTCCACTTTACATCCTCTTCTCTGCCTGGTTTCAACTCCTTGGAACAAGATGGCCACATGCTAGGTACTCCCTAGTATTTCCTCCCCCCCCCCCCACCTTCTTGCCTCCTTTTGTATGTTGTCTCCTTTCATGAGATTGTAAACTTCTTGAGGGCAGGGACTGTCCTTTTCTTTAATTGTATCCTTAGCACAGTACCTGGTACCAATAGATATTTAATAAATGTTGATTGGCTTGGATTGTACCTGGGATATAACATATCTACAGGTAAGTAAATACAGGATATATGTGAAATAAACATAGCTAGTATTTAAAACTATTACCCTAAAAGTCATAGAGGGGTCACAATCTGTGTTATTGGTACGAAGTGAAGCCTTTAAGTCAATAGGAAAATAAACATAAACTATATTGTAGAAAGGTTTCCATTGAAAGCAGTTTTATTTTATTTTGTGCTTAATAACTAAGAAATTGTTCAGAAAACTCCATTATGTGTCAGTACTTCAAGGATTTTATCAATCTGTACATTCTTTCTACTGACACAGATCACAACTCCTCCTTACCTTACAAGACAATCTTTGCGCATTGCAGGGACCAACAAATCACCTTAGGTTCAACCTACTCAAGCCAGGATAAGCCACTCCCAAATCATCTGTCCTGGTCCTCAAACAACAGACATATGGTTAATCTGTCATTACATTTGTACTTGAAGCCTCTCCAGCTTGGTAGGGACTGCCAGAGCTTGAGCTCCATTGGTCCAAGAGCTCAGGGTCACCTCCACTGAGGCATCGTCAACAAGCATTGCCCAATAATAAGTGGTGCAGTAGATAGGGCACTGTGCCTAGAATTGGGAAGACTCATCTTCCTGAGTCCAAATATGGTCCCAAACACTTACTAGCTGTGTGATCCTAGACAAGCTACCTAACCCTGTTTGCCTCAATTCTTCATCTATAAAATGAGCTGGAGAAGGAAATGGCAAACCACTCCAATATCTTTGCCAAGAAAACCCCAAATAGGTCACAAAGAGTGGAACACAACTGAAAAATGACTAACAATGATTGTGGATATACGAGGCATACTATCATATACTTCTTTGTATATGTGTTGCCTGGAATCATGTTGGACATACAGTCTATAACCAATAAATATCTTTTGAATGAATGAATACGAACCATCCAATATAGCTTCTCAGAGTTTAGTCAAAGGAGAATCACTCCTACTCTCAATTCCAAAATTAAATACTGATCCCAGAAACAAAATGTGGTGACATGTGAAGTGGATGTGTAGGTGTATTTGGGTCGTTAACCTAATTTCAATATACCTGGTAAAAGCCAGCCTTCATAGTCAAGTTGACTGTAGCTACCAGCCATTGATATGCCTTGTACGTGGGCCACATACCAAAATTCTTTTTATTCCCTATAGTACCAAACACCAAATTAAGAACCTAGGTGACACCCCATGATTGGTATCCAGCAGCAATCTCCACTTGAAAGTTTTGTTTTTAACAGGAACCCTTAGCTCAGTCCTCTTTGCTGAGGAAGGTCTTACTAAGGAACAAGACTTCAAAGAATCATTTGCGATATTTTACGTGATACTTTTCATCGCACGGTGTTGAAGTCATTCAAGTTTCACACATTCACCTGGGCCCAAGATACCAACAATCCATCTGTCCCACAGGACTATCCTATCACCAGATATTTTAAATAAAGAAATGGTTTCAAAGTACTTGCATTTCAAAGACGGTCTGGAAACAAAAGAAATGGGAAAGGGAAGGGAGGAATTTTTGTCCCTGTTCACATTTGACAAAGCAAAAACCAGTTTAACCATTTGGTTTCATTTTCTTTCTTGATCCCCAAGCATAATTGAACTCTGCACAACAGGAATGAAAACCAGAGTTCCTTACTCATTATTCCTTAAATCTATTCCAGCTTCTTCCCTGAATGGTAGGATCAAACTGGTAGTGAGGCATCTGGGAAACCCATTGCAGTGGTACCGAGCACCCCTAAAATACTTGGGTCTGTCAGGAAAGAAAGCCACGTAAATGAGAAGAAAATGTATCATTCAAGGGGCCCTAGGCAAGCAGCTTCTCAGAAACAATTATCTCATGCAAACTGTAGATACATAGCTTTTTTCCCCTCCTTTTGGCAAGAGAGCCTTTAAGAAAAGTGATTTACTGTTGCCTAATAGGATTAAATTCTTAACTGAAGCATTTTTGTCTAATCCATCCACTACTTTCTAATCCCTCGTGAGTCAGAGAACCTAAGGAAAAGTTTCTACTTTGAATCAAAAGCAACAGTCTTCCATTCAACAAATTTTAAGAGTAGGCCCCATGCCCCTCCACCTCAAGTTGCCCTTTTCTGACATGACACTGGATGTCAAATTGGCAGCAAACCTACAAGGACTACAGGGTAGTCTCAGGAATACCAAGTCACCTAAGGTCCTCCTTTAGATCCTTGGTCCAGCCACTATCAACTGGACGACCTCTTCTTCTACCTTGGCTCTTCTGCCTTCACAGTAGAGATAGTTCCAACTGGCCCACGATAATATTTATGAGATCTTGGAAGGATAAGGTTTGCTGCAATGTGCTTCCATAGTGGTTTTGTTTCCCACAATATTGATTGTGCTTGGAAAGTCCCCAAGAAAAGCTTTGTTTGCATGTTGACTCCCCCATTAGAGCATAAGCTGCTTGAGGGCAGGGACTGTCTTTTGCCTCTTTTTGTGTCTCTAGTGGTTAGCGTAGTGCCTGGCACATATTAGGTGACTAATCAATGTTTATTGAATTTATTGAATTCTTGTAGTACAATGGAAGAAACACTTAATCTGGAGTCGGAAAACCTGAGTTCAAATCCCAGCTCCAATATAGACTTCCTGTGTGACTTTACCTGTCTAGGCTTCTATTTTTTCATCTGTAAAATGAGGGGAAGGATTTTCTGGCTTCTAAGGTCTCCTCCAGCTCTAAATCTATGATGCAAGGACTAGAAGATCCTGTCATCTGTTTCAGCTTGAAATCTATGATTTTCAGACTAGGACCAAAGCACCATTTCTCAGTATAATATACTGTGAAGAGACAGGAGAGTGAAATATAAAGAATATAGATCTAGGAGGAAGAAGACCTTACTAGCCTAGTCATGGGACCTCCCACTACTTCCTATGTGACCTAGATGAAATCATATAACCTCTCTGAATTTCAACTATATGAATGTGAGTTGTTGGTTATTATCATCCCACAGGTTTACTGAGAGGATGAAGCAAAATTGCAAAAAGTACTTTGGAATCCATCAAATTCATCACAAACCATCATTGTGATTATTACCGACATTCCCATAGTACCTTCATATAGGCATGATTACCTTTCATTCCAAACTTTAGTCTCCCAGAAAGTGGTTAAAATCCCCTTCACTTAGAATAAATACAAAGTATTATTACTAGTATTATCTCTTGTATAGAGTATCCACCCTAATAAATACCAGTTATCTCTGGCGCTCTGGACAAGCCTATGGGCTTATAAAAATAATATTAATGTTATTTAATCCTGGGTTATCAGAGGCTTTTCTGTTTGGCAGGTGTTATAGATCTGTTGGCATAAGATGAGACTGTTAGACAAGGTCAATGTTTTACAGAAATATTTATTTCTGCAGCTGAGCAGGAATTTGCACAATTAAATCACTGGAAAGATTTTCATGGATATGTGATATGAGTAGGCTTTCCCATGAAACTGTGCCTGGTATAAAGTACCAAAGTGGATACCTACAAATTGGGAAGCATTCTTGTGTCCTGTTTATACAACAGGAAGGCAAGTAAGTATTTCATGGTTTTAATGTCTTACTAGAGACCAAGTTCATGGCTTCTCCATCACCTTTTGGATGTTCTCTATTGAATCTTTCCCCAAGAAGCTAAGCCTCTACTCAGTGAACTCAGCATGCCTTCTGCTCTACAAATCATAAGGATGCTTATTACAACAGTTGTCCAAGCACCTAAGTAACTGAACAGATGCTGAGTTTAAGCATCTCCACAAAAGAGGACCTCCAGATTGTCAAGCTCTGGAAGGATCTCAGGCTGCTGGTCCTCCTTCTCCACTCTGTCCTCCCACCAAAACTCCATCCCTTCCTGCACTGTAATGAACAGGTTACTTCCCAGACCACTGGGAAAGGTGTGGCTGTCCTCTGATTAATTAGGCCCTTAATAAATTTCCCAGAAACCTGTGCTGTCTTCACATTCCTTGTCCTACCAAGGTCCCTCTCCAACAAATGACTCACTAATTACCAGGTAATTACAACTCCATGATAGGCCTGCACCCATTTCCCTGTGCAAATACAGGTTCCTATCCCTATACTCATAACTGGCCGAAAATATATGCTGTTGTGGTCTATAATTGGAACTGGCTGACACACTCGACCCTGAGTAGCCACAGTAGATGTGGTTTGCATATTTAAGTCTTCCCCTACACCCCCTCCCATCAATGGGTCAACTTAAAGTGATGTATGATGTGATTCTAAATGAAGTGAGCAGAACCAGAACACTGCACACAGTAAGGGCAACATTGTGCAACAACCAACTTTGATAGACTTAGTTCTTCTCAGAAAAACAACGATCTAAGACAATTCCAAAGACTCATGATGGAACATGCCGTCCACATCCAGAGAAAGAACTATGGAGTCTGAATGCAGATCGAAACCTTAATTTTTTTCTGTTTTTTGTTCATTTGTTTTTTTCTTTCTCGTGGTTTTACAGTTTTGTTCGGATTCTTCTTTCACAACATGACTAATGTACAATTATACATACATAGCCTATATCAGATTGCATGCCACGTTAGGGAGGTGGGAGGAGAGGAAGGGGGGAAAATTTGGAACTCAAAATCTTACAACAGTGAATGTTGAAAAACTAAACATTAATTTTATACGTATATATACGCACATACATAATGAAAAATAAAGTGATGTGTGTGAGCCTTTTTTTAATCACATGGCAGAGTTGTTGTTTTCAAACACTGATTTTTCCTTCAGTACAGGAAAGATAAGATCTTATAGTCACCATTCACTATTTCAGACTAACTGGGGGTAAAACCAGTCAGAATGACAAGACTTTAAAGGAATACAGTTGAAGAAGATTAATAAGTAATGGCAGTGGAGTATAAGCTACTAGTAGACAGGGGCTGGTTTATTTTTTCTCTGTCTCACCAGTAATTAGTATAGTCTCCCTTACAAATAATCTTCATACCAAACACTCATTCAACTGAATTGGATGTTTAGTGGAGATGCTTAGGGAACCTGCTTTAATGAATAAGAATGACTTTTAATTACTGAAAGTTATGCTGACTCAGTGACCCATTGTTCCCAGACCTTCTTGTCAATCAATGTTAGGGAAGGAGTCACCCAGTCTGCTGCTTTGTATTAGAAGCCATTTATCATCTACCATCATCCTGTTCATACCTGGAAATTGTCACATCCTTGCTACCTTGGGGGTGTGAACTGAGATGCAATGGACCATCCCCTTTTGCTGAAATGGCCCTACCTGATTTGTCTTTAACTCGTGAAGAAAGTGATTAGTAAAACTTAGCCCCATCTTGAAGCTCTTGCTGATCTCCAGGGATCAGGCCTTCAATGTATCGCTCCCTTGATGTACTTTCAATAAATTCTTTTTACTTTTCTTTGACCTGAGTTTTGCCTCCTTAGTCAGGGCAAAAGCCCAAACAAAGAGTTTTCCTTTAACAGTATCAAAGACTTGTATGAGAATGATGCCCCTAATGGACTTGAGAACATCCGGCTCTTCTAAATTCTTCAGAGCTTCTCCCTAAGCCCTTGCTAAGCTATTAGTTTACTTTAAATATTTTCTCTACAAATAACAACAAAAATAATAATAACTGGCATTTATAGGCTTTGGGGTTTAACCCTGGAAGCACAAAAGTAAACTGCAAGGAATCTTTTCCCTACCCCCTTTTTCTAATTCATCACAAATTCTGGATTTGTGAGGTTTGAGTTAATGAAGTTTGGCTGTAATCTCCCTAATAAAACGCAGGAGACACAATACTGATAGGTTAACGTCAGACTCCTAAGTTCCCATGAATCATTTATCAGTGTATCCTAAGGCATGTTCTGCTTTGTGGAATACACAAAATTACTAATCCTTACATCTTTTTATGGCACAAAATAAAAAAAACCACAGATTATTAACACCAGATTCTTGTACATTGTTTCTCCCTCCTCTCCCTTCCCCCGCCTTGAATCAGAGCTTTGCAGGGAAGGCTTCAAATACCTTGGTGATAATGCATTGCCCTGGAAAGGAACAAAAAAATGAAACAAAACAAAACAAAAATCCACAAACATCGCCATGCCAATACAAGAAAAAGAGGGGGAAATGCTTAGCATTTAGCAGAGAACTCACCATAGTAGCAATTGTGGACTTTTGTCTGCTTCTCAAACACCCAGCTGATCACCTCCCCTGCTAGTGTTCCGTTAGCAGCCTCCTGCAAACCCCTTCCTCCAAAAGGGACTTTTGTCTCTAGTTCCTACCTGGCCTGAGGTCTTGCTTGCTAGAACGGTCTTGGCCATTCTTGATTTTCGGTGCCCTCTCACGAATAGCTGTCCAGGTCTGCTTAATGGCTCATTGTTGGTTGTCCTTTCTGAAGAGAACTATTGACATCACGGGTGACCTCTTGACTTAAGAGTGGATTGTTGCTCAAAGTCATCAGCCTCACTCTTTCTGAGTCATCGAAGATCAGTGGCAAGACCAAAGTCAAGATGACTTCCATGCCTGACCAAGCTCTAAGCACTCCACCACGCCTGCGTCATTGGAACAAATTGTTCTCATCTGCCCTTTTGACTAGGGGAAGTCTTCACGTGCTTGGGGTCGACATCCTCGTAACTCACCAACAGGTCAGAGGCCTCTTGGGTACCCTCAACCTGGTTCAGCCCTTCTGCTGAGACTGGTTACGGGGTGTGGCCACTGCGCATGTTCCAGCTTCTTGGAGCCACAGGTGAAAGTTGGGTGGATCAGGTGGAAGCTGAAGGTAGGTGGGCAGCCCTAACAAGGGCTCAGTAAGCCCTCACACCCCAGGTGCTAGTCCTCCTGAACTCCCCCCACCCGCCTAACAATAGCTTGTTAGGACTTGGTTGGCTTACAGATGCAGCTCAAACAAGGGATCTCAGAAAGTGGGAAAACAGTGGGTGGGTCAAGAGGCTGGTTTGAAGGAGCAGAGTTCTGTTGTTAGCAGAATCCTGCCCCTTCTATTGGAGAGCACCCCCGGGCGAATTCAATCAACAAGCATTTAATCTTGCATAGGACTTGGAATGCAGAATTCAATTCACCTAAAGGCAGATTGCCTCTGGAAATACAAAGACCGAAAGACCCAAAGCCATTTCTGCCTTCAAGGAGCTTATTTTCTGCTAAGGAGAAACCATTTACAGATAAGTGGAGGAGACTTCCATATTTGAATAAATAAATATAATTTAAGAGAGGAGAGATAATATGGTGGGGGAAGGGAGATGTAAATTAGGAACAGCTTCTTGTAGGAAACTGGGATTTTGCCTCCAGCTCTCAGTGGATGCGGAGGACAGACTATAAAGACTTAGAAAGCTTGGAATTTCATCTGATATAGGAAAGAACATAAGGACAACAGGGGCTTCTGCTCAGTTCTTCATCTCTTGGCTCCCAGTTCTGGTGTGCAGAGGAGCAAGAACCAGTCTTCTGTACTTTTAGGTAGGTCTCTGGTGACCTTGGGAAAAGCAATGTGAGAACTCCCAAACAGAGTTCCCTTTCCCCACCACCACCACCACCTGCCATCTTCCCTCTCTGTTTGGATCCAGAAGCCTACATGGCCCCTTGTTCAACTCAGCTGGGCCCAGGGGAGACAATCCACTTTCATCCTACGTGCAGTAATGGTTGTATGTCTGGTGTCTTTAGGGTTACCATTAAGAACTATCACCTTAATTTATGAAAGTTGCTTTTGATAAATCTGTACTTTTATCCTGAGAGTCCGTACACTTGGAAATCCTCATTAAATAACCCTATCTGTCCACCTCTGTAAGAAAATTATCTGTTTATTCAGTGGGGTTCAACCAGCCCTGTGTTCAACTTTAAAAATCCCTAGAGCTGCCGATAGGGACAAGGACGTGAGTTGGGCCAAGAAATCCTTTTCATGAGCAGTACCTTTAACAATTTTGTAATAGGGGCAACTAGGTGGAGCAGTGGGTAAACTGCCGGACCTAGAGTCAGAAAACTCATCTTCATGGGTTCAAATCTGGCCTCAGACACTTACTACCTATGTGACCCTGAGCAGGTCGCTTAACCCTGTTTGCCTCAGTTTCCTCATCTGTAAAGTGAACTGGAGAAAGAAATGGCAAGCCACTCTAGTATCTCTGCTAAGAAAAGCCCAAGTGGGGTCACAAAGAGCTGGACAATCCTGAAACAATAACAACAACAGAATTTTAAAAGGTAGCGAACAGGTTGTTTCCACAATACAGCAGCAGCCTTCAAATACAGCAACTAAACATAAAACCCCAAATACAAAGAGGTCTGGCATTTTGTAGAAAAAAAGAAGGGAGTCAGAGAAGGGAAGAGGGTCCTAAGAAATAGGTCGATAGTAGGAGGTGCTAGAAGGAAATAAGACTGTCCTCTGCTATATTGTCTGTACTGCTGCTGTTTTTCTGGTTTTGGAGTGGAGATGGGTTGCAGTCCTAGCTCCCTCACTTAACTAACTCTGAAACCAAGAGTCCTCCCTGACTGTTTCTTCATCTGTAAAATGGGGGTATCTTGTTGTATCACACAGGGCCTGCCACATAGTAGGTACTGAACAAATATTTCCTGATTGATTGATTAACACTACCTTCTACATGGTCTTTCCTGATCCCTCCAGATCCCTGTGCCCTCCCTCCCTAAACTACTCTGTGCTCATTTTGCATACATTCTTATATATTTACACATTACTTACCCCATAGACTTTGAGCTCCTTGAGGTCAGTGATTGTTTTGGTTTTTGGTATCCCTGTCCATCTACCAATCAGCGAGCATCTACCAAGCCCCTGTGATGTGCATCAGTTGGCAATGTCTGACATATACTAAAAACTTAAGAAATCTTTGTTGACCGATTAACACACCCTTCAGGAAAGCACTTTGTAAACCTTTAAAGCATTAAAGGGATGGGAGCCATCAGGATCAGCATCACTATTATCATTGTCTCGGCCTTTTGAAAAATGAATAAACAATGAAGCTTCACTTCATTTGAAGCTGTATTTGAAGAGCTGGTTTCAACACACAGTTTTGACATTTATCAGTTATAATACCAATAAACATTTATTAAGCAAGTGCTATGTGCCAGACACTGGGCTGTGCCTTCAGGGAAGTCACATTCAACTCAGGGAAAGAAGTCTGTTCTGAAGGCAGATGAAAGTCCTATTCATCAAGTGAAGTGACTCTCAGATATGATTATCCACAGGTGAACAGTGGAGGAGGCCTCATCTCTCACCTCTGTCCATTGCCTCTGAGAACTTGGTTCAGAGGTGTAGCTTTTATGCTACTGTCAGTACTGTACCCTTTTCTTGATGGAAAATTGACATAACAGTTTTCTTCTAGACTTTTTTCTTTTTTTCCCAAACCACACCTCCAACAAAAAGAACAGGAATGACCAAAATATACCAAGCTCTTAAGCCTAAAGATAAAATAAGAGAATTCTCTTTTAGCCCATTATTCAGGCATCTTGCAAATGACCAGATAAATCCCCGAACTTCCTGCATAATCCCTTAATCTGTTTGCAATTCACAACATTTAAGAGCATTTGTTTGGGCACCTAAATTGATTTTTAAAAGATCACATTTCCTAGTTAATATGACAAACCTTTAATACACAGAAATTCAGATCTAAGTGTTTATAGTCTCATCGATGGTAAAAATCCATTAATACAGTCTCTGTGCAGTCTGATGTCTCAATATCGTGAATGATAATTTTTAATACACTATTTTTGATATCCTATACAAGGTGCAGGGGCAGTGGTGGATAGAGTGCTAGGCCTAGAGTCAGGAAGGCTCATCATCCTGAGTTCAAATCTGGCCTCAAATGCTAGCCTTGTGACCCTGGGCAAGTCATTTAATCCTGTTTGCCTCAGTTTCCTCTTCCATAAAATGAGCTGGAGAAGGAAATGGTAAAACATTCCAGTGTCCTTGCCAAAAAAAAAAAAAACCTCATATCCAATCATAAAGAGTCAGACATGACTGAAGAATAACTGAACAACAAATACAAGGTGTCTCAAAAGTCTGCACTAAGACTTTGGGAACATCCTGTACTTGAAGTACCTATGGCTATAAAATTCCATCTTGGTCAGAGTCTTGGCTCAATCGACACATCTCGAGCATATTGAAATTTTGATTTGAATATCTATTATTTGGAAGGCTTTTTTTCCCCCAGATTTCCATCATAACTGAACCATCTCTCATGCTGGGGTGGGTTTGATAACCTGGGACAATGTAATTGTTGGCAAACTGGTCACCTCATCATGGAGATTTTGATCTGTTTCCTCCTGACTCCCTGAGAGAAGAAAGAAGAACAGTCACCTAAGCCTCCTGTTTTCCCTAAGCCCCCATATCTCCACAAAAGTGAATTGACCCTACTATTCTATTTTTTTTTTGTCCTTCAAGAGACACAGACGGAGAAAGAAGCTTAACTGATGAACAAGACTGTATTTGTCAAGGACATCCTATATAGCATAGTTAGGTTTTAGACTTGGAGGCAGTAGAGGCCTGGGTTCAAATACATGTTTTCGTATACAGTCTTTTTTTGAAGTTCAGGAGATCTTCATCCTAATTTAACCTCACACTGATAAGTCAGGTTCCTCAGAGCCAGACTTGCTACATCCCCCCTTCAGGTTCACACAAAGACATTATATAGTGGATAATCATATCTGAGAGTCACACTATTCACTTAATGAAGATAAATATCATATGCCCCTGAAACAGGATCTCTGATGCCATTAGCTCAAACCCCCATTCCCATAGGTTTTCCTCAATAACTATCACCAGGGATTTGTGCCCCAGTTTCATTTAACTAATTAATATCAATTAGCTTTTTTTTTCAGCGTGACTTATTTTTTATGCTTCATTTAGTTTTTTACTTTTCCCCAGTTACATGTCAAAACAATTTTTAACATTCATTTTTAAAATTTTGAGTTCCAAGTTCTCTCTCTTCCTAACTTCCCACCCCACCTCATTGAGAAGACAAGCAATTTGATATAGGTTATACATACGTAGTCATGCAAAGCATATCCATAATAGTCATGTTGTGAAAGAAAACACGGACCAAAAAAAAAAACCTCAAGAAAAATAAAGCAAAAAAAAAGTTTATGCTTCAATCTGTATTCAGACACCATCCACTCTGGAGATGAGTAGCATTTTTCATCATGAGTCCTTCAGAGCTGTCTTGGGTCATTGTATGGCTGAGAATGGCTCAACAGTTAGCTTTTAAGAAGAGATATTAACTGAAAAGATATAGTAAAAACAGCATAAATATTTCCCCCCAACACCTGAGAGTATACTCTCCCCTAAAACACCTCAGTCCCTATGGAGAGTGGGCTGAAACCTGTGGTTGAGGTTATGAACATTTGCCCCACCACCTTCACTTCTGCAATCAGCATAACACCTGGAGAAGTAAACCTCTCAGCTATGACTGGGCTTAACTCCCACTCCCATGTAAGAGCTAAGCTGCTGCATTGTTAGCAAACTTTGTCCTGGACTCCCTACACTGAACTTGTGACTTACTCTCCCAGCCTTTTGAAGCTTACAAGGTCATAATCATACACAATACTCCTTTACCTAAAAGCAGGTAAAAACAAGTACACAGAGACAGAGGGTAGGAGCCAGCATTCGCAAGCAGCTCGACCCAAGCTGGAGATGGCCCAGGGCATTTCCCCAACCAGAGGCTTCCAGCACATGTCTCTCTCACTTGAGCAAAACCAGTCAGAAAAGAGAAAATGTTTCAGCTGGTCAGTGACTTTTGAATATATACTCAGTTTGGGCTCAGCAGTCAATCAAAAAGGCATCCTCTGCTTCCTGAAATAGTCAGGATATCCATGCATCCTCTGAATCCTGCTTTCTCTAAGCAGGCTCCTCAGTCTCTTCCATATAGACTAGAGAGGATGCAGTCCATGCTTTGAGGATGGGACTTCTGGTGGCTAAGTCCCCATTCCCCATAAAGATCAGAGGTCTAGAGGTGGAAAACACCTCAGAGGCTTCATTTCACAAATGAGAAACTGAGGCCCAGAGAGGTAACACAGATTAAAAAAGAAGCCAGCATTTGAACCTAGGTCCTCTGATTCTTCTCTTTCTACCCACCTGTACTTGCTAGCTACATGACCTTGACTCTCTGACTTCTTTATCACTTCCCTCACGGAGTTATCTAGAAATGATTTCTGACATTAATGTCCATTATTGCTATTGTAGGGGGGAAAATGCCGGTATGAAAAACAGTGCTGTTTAAGTCAATACATAAATACTTTCTTTAAAATTGAACCTGTTAGAAATGTTAAAGAATTTGGAAATAAGAAAAATACCAATCCATGAAGAAGCTAAAGTTCTCTTTCACATTAACAGAGAAAAATGATTACAGTATTCTGAAATAATCCCTCTCCCTTTTTTTTTTTTTTTTTTTTTTTTTTTTGGCCAAGGAACAGAAAGGTCGCCTGACCTGGAATGTCAGGAAAGAAAGATATTTTTTAATTAAGAAATACATACACAAAGCAAAATGCCTTTGGTGTAATTTTACTTAAAGAGTCTCTAAGCTACACAGGCAATGCTGAGAGAGCTAAGTAATCTTTAATAACACAAATTCTTCAGAATGCTGGTACTTGCTCTGGCCGCCTGCAGCCCCCTGGAGAGAGAAACTACTGAGGAAATGAAGACTGATCCTGGATGCTTGTGGCAGGGAGAGGCAGTCTGTAGAGAAGCAATCCTATTATTCAGTAACTCCTATGAAATTAGATTTGGAACTAGAAGGGAACCTTAGAGATCATCAAGCCCTTTCTTCACTTTACAGAGAAGGAAACTGAGGCCCACATGAGTCAGACACCTCACTGAAATGTCTTCTGAAGTCTGGTGTTACCTTCATTATACTTATAGCTTCTGTAGGTTAAGTACCAGCAGGATGAAAAAGAGGGACTCCAGGAGATTCTACTGGGGAAGGCAGTGAATGTGGGGCCCCAGAGTCCACCTTGCAGAACACCTCTTAAGGTCCTGCCCTTCTTCAGGGGCTCCTCTGACTGAGAGAATTGCTCCCCTATCTAAATTAAATGCTGGAACCTAATTCATATGAAGAGGAAAGCTGTGGGAATAAAGCATTTCAGAGTGGGCAGGGCAGGGAGGATCGCTAGTCCAGAGGATGCCAAGGTCTCAGGCTCTGGCTCTCCTCATGGAAGAGGAGGCCTTGGTTTGTGCCACTGAGACATTTCTATTTTGAGACTGTCTGCTCAGAAGATGAGGTTGCCACATCAGTGAGGGCCGGCTTGGGCCATTTTTTTTTCCTCCTCTCTTCCTCCCACTTGTACTCCAGCCATTAATTCAAAGCATAGCTCGGCTTCTCCCTTCCCACTGGGCCTTTCCTATCAACCTCTGCATGTGCAAAAAAAACCTTTCCATTTGAAAGATTAACTGACTCAAGACCACTTCGAGCTCTATTGCCTTAAATCCATTTTAAGGGTCTGTCTAAACAATCTCGCCCAGGTGGGCTTTAGCACATGGGATAACGTCTCACCCCAACCCCTCCCTACACCGAAAAAAGGCTGGATTTTCAACAGGGCAATTTTCACTCAACTGTTCATCTACTCTTGTTCTCTCTTTTTAATCATTTGGACTACAAAGTAATTAGAGGGAATGGCATTCCCGAGTTAAAATACCAACAGAGCTTTGGAATTCTAATTCATACATGTAGATTGTTGTAAATGTTCATATTAACACAAGTCTGGGATGGGAGTGCAATGCTAATTACAACCCAGACCCCTGATTTTTTTAAACACCCACATTTCCAAAGGGCCCAAGATGATGGGTTCTAATCACCCCCATTTCCTACCCCCCCATAAACCCATCTGGGACTTCCTTCCCCTCAGCTTCCAAACCACCACTACCCCCAACAGCTCGATTCAAAAGTAGTCATTCCTCATCAAATTATTGCACAGGCAAAGTAAAATAATATTTTGGGAGGGAGGGGGAGGAGCAGGGAATGGTAATTATATTCCTAATCACATGTAATTTTAGAGAAAATGAGTAGATGTGAGAAGTAGCAGTTTTCTTTTTGTCTCATATATAATTCTACAGTCTGGGGGCACCCCTGTTATCACCTGGGTGACTCTCAAAGCTACCCCCAAACTCCATGGCCAACCTACTAATTACCACTGCTTAAGAAAGAGAAGCTTATTCATTCCCCAGCATCTGCAGCCAGTGAGACAAAAGTATCATCAGCTCATTCCCAAGACGCAGAGATCTTGGTGGCCATCTCTTTTCTTCAAGGTCCTCAGTCCTGGGGAGTGGTGATTCAGGTGACCCAGAAGGCACACAGGGATCAAATAGAAATCAGGATCATCTGTTTAAAGCTAAAAGGGAACTTAGAGATCTAGTTCATTGCAGGTAAGGAAACCAAGGCCCCAGGGATATAGTGATTAGCCCAAAGTCAAAGAGATAGTGGTCAGATAGAGAGCCAGGATTCAAAGATGTCTGCTAATTCCAAATCTGTTACATTTTCTCCCACACCTTGGTGCCCTCTAACCTACAAGCATCTCATTATGGCAAGGTCCAATTTCAGGAATGATCCCATTCAATAATGCCTGGTGAAAATAATCCCTCTGTAATTAGACGGGCCCAGACCAATTCTAACCTCCTTAAGAAAGCCTTTTTCAACTTCCCAAGGTCATAAGCATCTCTCCATCCTTGATCTTCTACAATGGTCTCCCAAGTGGACCCGTGACATCACCCAAGAAGGGCTATGATCTGACAGTGACATCACCCAAGAAGGGCTATGATCTGACTTCTAGGATTATGTGATGGCCAATCAGAGGGTGGAAAGATAAGTCGCATCCCACCCTCACTAATATAGCCAGTTGTGAGCTCATCTTCCACACAGCCACCACCACTCCACTCACATCCTCTGCTAAGCAAGCTCCCAGGCTCCCCTTGTCTGATTATAGTGGCCCCTTAGGGCAACCTAAACTAACCACTTACCCAGCAGCTGTGAATGTGTCACTGGGAAAATGCCATTCCCACTACCTGCTCACCTCCCAGATCTCCAACTGGCCATGCAGGTGTCCATCAGGTAGACTCTGCACTTACGGGTGGTGACTAATTAGTATAAGCCTTGGCCTTTGAGTGGAACAGGATGGGTCATACAAGATAAGTAGGCAGGGTGGGTTGTGATCTGAATGGCCAATCCCATTGCATCGTTTTCTTCCCAAACCCACTCATCTTCCCCATTCTCCTAATACCGTCCAGGGCACCACCATCTTTTCAGGTATTCCCAGCTTTGGTTTCATCATTGACTCCTTGAACTCTACATATCTACTTAGGCACAGAATCTTATGAGTTCTACTTCCCCATCCATCATATCTCTGCCTTTTCATTGCTCACACAACCACCACCCTTGTTCAAGCCCTCATCACCTTTCACCTGCACTATTCCAATAACCTCCTGGCTGGCTCCCTTCCTTAAATCCATCTTCCATACAATAGCCAAGATGATTTTCCTAAAGTGTTGGTCTTACCATGTCACCCTTCTCCTTAATAGGCTATACTGACTCCCTGTTAACTCTAAGACCAAATATTTTTTCAACATACCTTGATTGCTCACTAAATGTGAATAAGGCCTGAGAATCTCAATATGTACAATGAGAGATCTACTCAGATTGACTCAGAGACTTGGCCATGCCCTCTAGGGCCTGTACAAAGCCATCAAGCTTGTTGGAACCAAGATATCAGAGTGTATAGCAGCAGAGAGATGATTAGGCTGCCTCTATTTGGTCTGGAGCATTTTGGACCTTCCATATTTCCCACTGGTATCCCAGTTGTGTTTTCAGAACAGTTGGCAACAGTATCCGCATCAGTAGTCAAGGGCAGACTACATGCATCGAGGAGAACACATTCAAGGCTTTACAAAGAGCCCAGCAAAAAAGCTAGATCATTCCTACCAGGAACATCATTAGCATTCCAGCAATAAGACTTCCTGGAGCTGTGAGTAACCCCTGGGCCACATGTGCTCCCTTAGCTTAAGCCCACTTTCTCTTGGACTCTTTGTGTACTTATGACAGAGGGTGTCCCAGACTTTTCAGAGTACATTTTGTACCAATTATTCTTTTTATACCACCCTAAAAGCTAATTAAGTCTGGCTAACTAGTGGATATCAATAATCAAGGCAGGAAAACTAACTGGTGAGGGCATGTGAGATATAGCACTAGAAAAAATGCTTCCCAGTCCCTCAATAATAAGCCTAGAGCCCTGAGGGGGTATAGTAGCCACACCCTGGGGACCCATTCTGCCCGTGGGAGTAGAGGATGGGATAGTACCCCCAGAACATGTGAGCAATGATCTCATCCTTTTTAAATTTCTTTTTTATGTGAGTTTCGTAATACATATAATTACTAGTACGTTGATGCATGTGTATTGTTTATAAATTAGTAAATATGCATCTATTAAGGAATGTCTGCCCCAAAACTTTTTACTGATTGAAGTACGCAATCAAAAAAGTTTGGTGCTGTAGAGAGCCCACTCTAGAACCTAGACTGATAGTGCTAAAGGGGAACTAACAGGTCATTTAACCGATCCTCCTTGTTTTAAAGATAAAGAAACTAAGGCCTCATTTGATATTTAATTACTTGCTGTCTTTTGTTATTAGTTCTATGCTCATATCTCATCTCCTCATATGCACATGGAGGCAACATGTCACAGCAGAAAGAATACTGACTTTAGAGTCAGAGACTTGAAGCTGTATCATGACTCTGCCATCTGGGTGACACTGAGTAAATCAACCTCTCTTGGCTCTGTTTCCTCACCTGTAAAAGGAAGAGGTTGAATGAAATGACTTCTAAGTTCCCCTCTACTCCCAGAAATGCAATCCTATGGTCTCTCCAAGTAGCTCTTGAGAGTGGAAATCACGTCTTAGAGTTCTTCCACAGAGGCCTGAGAGAAGATCTGGGGTCAGATAGAGCTGGATTTGCATCACCACCTTGGACACTACCTAATGGTGTAACTATGGGCTTGTCATTTTGCTATCCTGACCCTCAGTTTCCTCTTCTGGGTAATGAGGATGATGACAGCACCTACGTCGCAGGGTTGTAGTGAGGGTACTCTATGTCAATCTTTTTCAAACATCCCTGTATTTAAATGTAATCTCATCCTAATTGCCACAGTCTATGCTGGTGGGGAGCTTTCTACCAAGAAAATAAACAGAACTATTACCCCCACCTCATGAGAATGTGAAGGATCTACAATTTCCCTCCAACCAGCAGATCACAACTGGCATATTTCTTAGCAGATCAGTCTTAGGCAGCTGCCTAAGAAATTAACTGACTCACAGAAGTTTACACAGTTAGTGTCAAAAGTGAAGATTCGAATTCTGCTCTTCATAACATCGATTCTAGCACACTCTACTCACTATAGCAGGCTTCCTCCATTATCCGCCCCCCCATATTATAGATCTGAAAATAGAGGACTGCAAAAAAGAGAATTTATGTTCACACAAGGCAAGGACTAAACCAAAATGCAAGGTCAGCATTTCTAATGCCACGTCTTGTGTGCTACATGATACAAGAGCAGAAACCACTTTACTACGATCTTTGCTGAGTGCAGTGTAAGGAAAGGAGTTGAAAACATAGGTCTTATATGAATGTTCAGCTATGGTGACAGTTTGGCTGCATCCCAAAGCAAGAATATAATCACCTATTTCCACACATGATACAGGTGAGTATGCCTGGAACCCTCTGAAGAACCCGGCTGCCTGAACATGCAGCCAAACTGGCGGAACTTGAGAGAAAATCCACCCAAGTGTTTAAGTGGATTTTTGAGGTAAAGCATCAAAGAATGAAATATTCAAGACAAAGTTAACTGATGACTGGGAATGGGACATAATCACTGGCAAGTTGAAAAAGGGTACCAATTTAGGAAGAGAAGAATATTTTAGACACAAACAATATTTTGGAAATGAGCAAGTCCAAGTATAGGGACTCCCTTGGTTTATGAAATAAATACACTCCTGAAAATTGCTATGCAAAGCAAATTCCACAAATGCAATCCTATTTTCCCAATGACTGCTATGTTAACACTGAAAATACATCGTTGAGTTAAAGAAGCATCGGGCTTAAGTGCTGGGGCTTTCTGGGTGATGGCATACTTTAGCAGCACAATACAAGCGAATTTTACTCCCCCTCCATAGATAACTTTGGGGAGTCTCAGAGGTTGCCTCAATTCAATTCGACAAAGGGCTTCTCTTCATCCCCCAATTGCTACTGCTCTCCATTTTCCCAGTTACTTTGTATTTATTCTGGGTATATTTTCTATTTTCTTATCGATGCACACATTATTTCCTCCAAAATAGAATATAAGTTCCTTGAGGGCAGAAGTTGATTTTTTTTGTCTCTGTCCTCAGTGCCTGGCATGTAGCAGGAACTTAACAAATACTTGTTGAATGACTGTTGAGTGAAGCTAACAATCTGCCATCAAGGAATGTATAGCCTAGTTGGGGAGATAAGACATACAAGTGAAAATCTAACAATCAGACAAGAATTAATGAATACAAAACAATGCTATAATACAAGGCAATATATTAGGAGTACCAAAGGAATATTTTAGACTACAAGGGGAAAGCCTTTTATTTTTAATATAGTGCCTTTGACCCACAGAAAGCATCAATGGAAAGACATCAATTAATTGATGCTTTCTTAGATTCAACAGTACTCAGTTTACTATAGAATAAAAGGTTCCCAATAAGTGTTATAAGAATTCCAAGGAAGAAGAGATCACTATGGGCTGGTTGGAGTGCTCACAGAAGGCTTCATTAAGAAGATAAGATTGTACTCAAAGATCCAAGCTTGGGGCGGGGGGAGACAAGAATTCACTGTTTGACAAAGATTGGTGGGAAAACTGGAAAGCAGGTTGGCAGAAACTGGGCATAAACCAACATCTCACACTATATACCAAGATAAGGTCAAAATGAGTACGTGACTAAGACAGAAATGGTGGTCTCATAGGCATATTAGGGAAGCATGAAAAATTTTACCCATCAGATCTATAGATAAAAGAAGAGTTTATGACCAAATGACAAAATAGAGAGGATTACAAGTAAAATCGATAATTTTGATACATGAAATTTAAAAGTTTATGAACAAAAAAACCCCAAATGCAGCCAAAATTAGAAGGAAAGCAGCAAACTTGGTCAGGGGGTAGATTTTACAGCAAGTTTCTCTGATAAAGACCTTCTTTCTCAAATATATGGAGAACTAATTCAAATTTATAAAAAAATATGAGCCATTCTCCAATTGATAAATGATATGAACAGGAAGTTTTCAGAAGAAGAGATTAAAGTTATCTATAGTCTTATGAAAAATTCATTAAATTATTATTGATTAGAGAAATGCAAATTAAAATAATTCTGAAGCACCACCTCACAACTATCAGATCAGCTAACAAAAGGAAAATGACAAATGTTGGAGGGGATGTGGAAAATCTGAGACATTAATATACTGCTGGTGGAGTTGTAAACTCCATTCTGGAGAACAATTTGGAACTATTCTCAAAGGGCTATAAAACCCTCTGACCTAGCAATTTCACTGGTAGTTCTGTATCCCAAAGAAATCAAATAAAAATGTAAAGGACCTATATGTACAAAAACATTTACAGCAGCCCTTTTTGTAGTGGCAAAGAATTGGAAATCGAGGGAATACCCATCAATTAGAGAATGGCTGAACAAGTCGTGCTATATGATTGTGATGGAATACTATTATGCTATAAGAAATGATGGGGGGGGGGTCTCAGAAAAACCTGGGAAAACCTATGTGAATTGATACAGAGTGAAGTGAGCAGAACCAGGACATCATTGTACACGGTAATACCAACGTTGTAACAGTGATCAATTGTAAAAGATTTAGCTACTCTGATAAAGACAATGATCCAAGACAATTCAGAAGAATGCATTATGAAAAATGCCATCCACTTCCAGAGAACTGATGAACTCTGAGCAAGCATACTTTTTTTCACCTTTTTTCATAACATAGCTCATATGGAAATATGATTTCATATGCATAACTGATATCATGCTGCTTGCTTTCTCAATGGATGAGGGAGGAGTAACAAGAAGGGAAAGAATTTAGAACTTTCCAATGACACTGATATAAGCCACTAAAAGAGGGGCTATTTCTGTTCGAGAGACAAGTCTTTTATCTCTATCCAAATTGGGAGAGTGTGGAGCGTATAGAATAGAATGTGACAATTTCAGTCTGGTGCTGAACCAGGGTGGGACAAGAAGAGTGAGGTGAGACCAATAGATATCACTGAGAAGATAATTTTCTATGCTAGGAAGTTCCATCATCTTCTAAAGGGACAGTACCTTGAAAGCAAGGGTAGCTTGTACTCCTTGCCCATTCTGCCTTTGGCTCTGCTGCTCTAGCAACAACAGTACAAATCCATCCACTTTGTCCTCTTTAGCACTTACAAGCTGCACTTCATCTCTGTCATTAAACATGGTTTCTCCACCCATCCCCTATTTACTTGACAACCCAGAGACTTGGGCAAAGAGCACATTTGTTTGTGTCAATCCATAAACAAATTCAGCTCTTTACCAGTTAGGACAAATTGTGATAGAAAACTTTAAAAACAAAATCTTGAACCAGGTCCACATAGACCATACCAGATTTTATTTGATTTCACATCATAGGATCATACATTGAGAGGCCATCTACTTCAGCCCCTCATTTTACAGACAAGGAAACTGGGGCCCTTTAGTCACTGCTAAGCCAAAGAGAGCTGGTCAAAATGAATGAATGAAAGAAGGACAGATATTTATTAAATGCTTACTATGTGCTAAAAACTGTACTAAGTATTGAGAATACAAAAAAGCAAGAAAGTTCCTGTCCTCAAGATACTTACATTCTAATGTGGGGGGCGGGGTTGGTTCCTGGTAGCTGTCAAACATTGATTCCCCATCTCACACACACAGAAAAAATATGGGTCAAATCCATTGGGTTGTGACCCCATATAGCAAGGGGGGGCCTTGAGAGAGATGATTCCACAGCTCTGGACCAACCTCGAGAGCTATTCAGTCTTTCATACATTCTCGTTCAAGACTCTCTTGCCTAAAACTGAATTTCCTAGGCATCAGGCTTAAAGGCTCAGACTTCAATTTATATAGCTATGAAACTTTTCACCCAAATAATAAACGATTGATATTAGTATCATGCTTAAAAGTTACAAAACACTTTCTACAAACCAATCTGGCAAAGCAGCAGCCAGCATGACATAGTAAGAAGCAATAAAAATAGAGAACTAGACTTGGAGTCAAAAAGTCCTTAGGTTTGAATCCTGTTGGTGACACTTGTTTCCCATGTAACCATGGACAAGTTATTTAACTTCCCTGAGACTCAGTTTCATTTTCTGTAGAATGGGGATAATAATACCACTCATACCTACCTCATAAGGTTGTTGTAAGGACCAAATGAGATAACATATCTAGAGGGCTTTGCTCATTTTAAAACCTTACAAAAATATCAGTGATTATTATCCTCACTTAACAGGGGAGGAAACTGAGGCTCAGAGATGTCAAATGACTTGGCCATGATCAACCAATCAACCAGCATTTATTGAATACTTACTATGTGCCAGGCATTATGCTAAATGCTGGAGCTATAAAGAAAGGCAAAAGTCAGTCTCTGTCCTCAGGAAGCTTACAGTCTAATGGAGGAGAAAATGCACAAATGACTATGTACAAACAATATATGGACAAGATAAATTGGCGATAATATACAGAGGGAAGGCTCTAAGATTAAGGAAAGCTGGGAAAGGTTTCTTGCAGAAGGTAAAACTTTAACTGAGACTTAAAGGAAGCCAGAGAAGCCAAGAGACAGAGATGAGGTCACATCACTAATAAATATTGCAGCTGGGATTCAGGTCTCTCCTAATGCTAGTTCGATGCTCTTTCAGCTAACTATTCTGCCTTTTCAAAAAAAATGAAATTTTCAGCTATGCCAGGAATAAAAAGATTGCAACTTATTTTAAGAAGAAGCTTCAGTAGTAGATTTTACCCAGAACCACACTATAAACTGCACCAAACAGCTTATCCCCAGTCAGAATATAAATTGAAAAGAAGAGTCAAAAAGAAGTCATCTCGACAATACGTGTGACTCCAACCAGTTTGTAGCCATCATCAGCCAGTCAACTTGTTAAGCTACAAGGTCCTAAGTGAAGCACTATACATTATCTTTTTAAGTTTCACCTCCACTATTGAAACAAGAAAGATAATTCCTGTTGGCTTAAGTAGAAACATAATAGCAAGTCCCTACAGCGGGTGAAAGCGTGATAAATCTACCCAGGCAGCAGCGATTTCTGCCTAAACTAACAATTCATTTCATTGCTACAGTTCGCTGCTATTGTCATCACTTTCATGCCTCTAATTAACATACATCTGTTTTACGTTTGAAGTTTACAACACTTGCCCACTTTGGCTACAGTAGTTTACATCTAACACCAAACATATGTTTATGTTTACTACATTCCAGTTCTGCATTCTTGGACTTAAAATTGTATCAATTTATAATCCCATTAATGGAAAACTTATGAGAAGGATCCGGCTCTTTTAATAAAACTAGAAAGAACAACCATTTGGATGCTGTTAAGTCCAAGACCATACTGAAGGCTAAATGCTTCCATTAGCAGTACCTCACTCAGATAAGTGGCCTTCATGAAATACTATCTTGGCTGACACAGAGAGAACTTTGCTATGAGATGCCTTAAGACCTCCCATTTTCTGGTCCTTTATTCTCCAGTCCCATGCAGTCTTCATTTTGGAGACAAGCAATGATCAAAGAGATGAGAATTGGGGTGTACTTTCATCAGAATAGATTGGTTTCTAGCTGGTATTCCAGACACATGGAAGTCATGTTTGTGAACAAACAAGATTTCAACTTAGAGGACAAGGGAAGAGACAAGTTGAGGGTGGGTAAGAGGAGTTGAATTACTGATTGGTAGAAGCCTATTCATGCATAGTTCTTTAAAAGATGGCTGGTTACACATATTTGGACATCTCTATCTACCATTGAAAGGATTCCAAAGCAAACTACATGCAGATAAGGACAACATTTGGATCTAGGACTCTTTCTGAAGGCTTTCAGCTCCATAAAAAAAATACTTTGGGAATTTGGAAGAGATAAACTTCTACTCCCACATATTTCATTCCATTAAAGGAAGAACAACCCTTTTTCCTGAAATCTAAGAAGTCAAAGCATCAAATGATTGTCTCTGCTGTCTTTTGGAGTCCTTCTTTTATTGACAGGAAATCTGATCCCTAAACCTAGTAAATAAATGAAATCCTCTTTGGCTTGTTTTCAGTGATTTAGAGACCCTTCCAAGAAACATTTCTAAAAAACATTATCAGAGAGAAACTAATGTGTAGACTGCTCACTTATTCATTCAGGCAGTCAGGATATGAGGAACAGCCACACCATTTGTGGACATTTGAAAATAGCAAACCAGAATAACATCTGTCGAGAGTTGGGATTGTTTTTCACTAACCTCTCTTAATTCCAGCACTTTCCTTCCTTTAATTATTTCCTATTTTATCCTATATGTAGCTTGCTTTGTATATATTTGTTGTCTCCCTCATAAGTTCCTTGAGGGCAGGGACTGTCTTTTGCCTCTTTTTGAGTACTCACCACTTAGCCCAGTGTCTGGCACATGGTAGGCACTTTAAAGTGTGTGCTGATTGCTATCAATTGATCTGCTTCATGAGGAGATATCTTGGGACAAGAGGTAATTTCCCCAGGCCTCATCTACAGAAGAGTTCAATGGAAAAAAATCACAAAATTCAAATGAACCTCAAAAAGTTTCACCTAGAAACAACACATATTAACTAAGACGTAAAAATAATAGTCTTCTTCAATCCTTCCAAGCAATGATGAACAAAACTAATTATGACATTGTTTCATTGGTCCAGAGCTATGGATGATCTGGAATGCTTTGCTGGAGACCTTTCCCCGTTCCCTTCTCCATTTTCACTCCTAGCCCCTACCTCCCCATATCTCACACACACACACACACACACACACACTCTCATACACACTCTCACATAAACTCACACACACACTCACTCATACACACTCACACATACCCCCTCACACACACACACACACACACACACACACACACTCATACACACTCTCACATAAACTCACACACACACTCACTCATACACACTCACACACACACACACACAAACACACACACACACGCACACACACACACACACACGCACACTCATACACACTCTCACATAAACTCACATACACACACACTCACTCATACACACTCACACATACCCCCTCACACACACACACACACAAACACACACACAAGAAAGCTTGTCACCTTGGAATCATCTGCTTTCTAAATGAGCCCCAGAAGACCAGCCTACACAGCATCCTCAATGTAGGATGTCTCCAGTCCCTCTCCCACGCAGAAAAATATATCTTTAGGTCGTCTAGATTTTTTGTATGCCCAATTTGTGCCTGTTTCCAACAAATCTGGATTTTTAAGATCGCACTATCCAAACTAATATTTGTAGGATCATGGATTTAAAGCTCCTTGAGGGTAGAGGATATCCTCATTTTTGTCTTTTTATCTGTAGCACCCAGCACAGTGCCTTACAAATAGTAGAACTTTAAAAAATATTTGTTGAATTGAATTAAGGCCAATCCTCTAATTTTATAAATGAAGAAACTGAGGCCCAGGAAGGGTAAATATCTTGCCCAAAGTCATTTGCATTTAATATTATATTCTAATATATAATCATATATTGGAATATGTTATATTAAATATTATATAAAGGTATTAAGCGGCGGTCTATTTCTGAACCCATATCCCCTGGCTCCAGATCCTTTGGGCATCTCCTAGGAATATGTACCATTACAGCCCAGGCCTTTTCCCGCCTGCTTCTTTCTCAGTGCAAGGCCACAAGGAATTGACAGCAAGATTCTTCACTGAACACTAAGGCCAACGGAAGTGGAACCCTAGACCTCAAGAACATGTTTAGGCCCTTGACACACAGAGTCAGCTCGGAGGTTTGGGTGAGGACTAGGATATCATTGTGGATCTGAAGTCCTCTTAGAAGCAGCAGTAACATGGTATGGAAAAGACAGAGGCCTCAGCATCAGAAGAGACCTGGTTTTGAATCCTGGCTTTCATATTTAGTAGTTGTATGATAACAGAGTAATCTTGTCACATCTCTGAATCTCATTTTCTTCATCTGTAAAATGGGAATACTGATATATACACAACCTACTTCGTGGGACTGTTGGCAAGAAAGTGCTTTATAATCCTCAAAATGTTATATAAAGGTGAGCTGTTATTATTAGAAATTCTTCCATGATCAAACAACACCTACTGAAAGAATTTGTCAGGGATTGGGGAAGAAGAGAAAAGAGAGAAATATTTCCATTCACTTCCATGGGAATCCTAAGCCACTTTAGAGAATTCCAAGTCAAAGTCCCATTAAGACATTCCCAGGGGTGAACAGAACACTATGCTTGTGTGCGCTCTCTGTTCTGTCTGTGTCCGTCTCTCTCTATCTGCACCTCTCTGTCTCTCTGTCTCTGTCTGTCTCTGTCTCTCTCTTACACACACACACACAAAGACTCTTTCTCACACTCACACACACACGCACACACAGCCCTGAGGAATTCCCTAAGCTACCCAGACTGCTCCCTTCCTCTATTTCCCTGGAGTTCCCCAATAGCTAGCAGAACATAGTTGCGACCAGGCACCCTACCAATGTTAGTGTCATCATTTAACACATGATAAAGTTCATACTGAAAATTTCTTAAAGTCAGGGCTTCCAGGGATGACAGATCTGTAGTGAGAGTGCTGGATATTGAGTCAGGGAGTTCAAATCCCAGCTCTTATCTTTGACTTTGAGTGGGTCACTTGGCTCTCTTTGAGCCTCTTCCTCTTTGGTATGGGAAAGTTGTGGAAGGGAAAAGGAAAGGGAATAAGCATTTATTAATTGCCTGTTCTATGCTAAGTACTAAGTACTTGACAAATATTGTCTCATTTGATCCTCACTACAACCCTTGGAGGTAGATAGTATTACTATCCCCATCTTACAGATGAGAAAGCTGAGTCAGAAGGTGATTAAGTGACTTGCCCAGGATCACACAGCTAGTCAGTGTCTGAAACCATGTTTGACCTCAGGTCTTCCTGACTCCAGGTCCAGCACTTTATCGATAGAGTCTATCCACTGCACCACCTGGCTGCCTCACACTAGATGACTATTGACATCTCTCCTAGCTCAGAATTGGTGATCCTATAAAATTACAAAATGAATATAATCTAAGCAATCAAGTTTGTACATCAGATTTCCTTCAAATCAAGGCTAACTGGGCCTTAACAGAATTCTAGCTACTTAGTCTAGATATTGGGGTGCACCCTTCTGAGGCTAAAAGCACAGCATATTATATGGACAAATGCTTCCTTACTGGTATTAGCAAGAGTTTTCCCAACAGTCTTTCTCCTCATTTGTGCAAGAAAGACATTAGTGAAAAAGAACTAGCCATGGACACTAAACAGAGCTGAATCTGCTGAATAGCCTCCCAAACCTTAAATTGGAAAAGGAATCTATTCCTGGAAATCTGCAGCTCAGAGGCATAAATTTTCCCTGACCTTTCTTGGAGAAAGTCTTTCTAAACAAGCATCTTTTTGCCCTTACCCAGTATTTAAGCCATAGTACCCACCACAGATTGCTTTTGGCCCCCTTTGCTTTGGATCCTGGGTAGACCTTTCTCTTTAAAAAACAAAACAAGACTTTTGCATAAATGGTTGCATCTACAGGATCTTACAATCAGGGTGCAAATGTCTCAGTCATTGGTGAAAAAGGACCCTTTTCCCATCAGGAAACCAAAAGTCACTCTGTGGACTCTCCTAAGGGCACAAAACTTTCAGGAACAGAGAAAATTACAGGTACAACTAAAGATAGTCATGATGTATTCCACATAATGCATATGTTTAAAAGTGAACAACAAAAGTTGCATGCTGCTCCTTTTCTTTAAAGCAGATTCAGCTTATTGGTGATCTGATTCTGTTTGATTTCTACCCACCTCATCGCCCAAGCTCATGTAAGTTCCTAGTTGTCTGTGTCTCTTCCTTCTTTTTCAAACATTGCAACCAGTCGCCAAGTACAATCCATTCTAGTGCCCTATCTTTCCTGCACAAAAACACCTGAACAACAACCACAATATTATTATGAAAGCACCATATTCAGATATGCTGTATACAGACTTCAACTGAAACAGATCAAAAATAGAATAAAGCAAGGAGTCTCTTGGAAGAGGATAGAGGCTCTGCCATGATTAGAGGACTATGCTGACCTGCTGACCCTTTAGATAAATAAGACAATATTGACACCCATAAAAGGAGCAGAGGTAAGGAGATAAAGGGAGGAGAGGGAGGGAAAGAGAAAGAAAGAGAGGGAGCGAGACAGACAAAGACAGAGAGGCAGAGAGAGGGAGACAGAGACAGAGAGGGAGAGAGAGAGAGACAGACAGAGAGAGAGAGAGAGAGAGAGAGAGAGAGAGAGAGAGAGAGAGAGAGAGATAGGCAGAGAGAGACAGAGATAGAGAGGGTGAGAGAGAGAGAAGGAGGGAGGGAGAGAGAGGCAACCAGCTCTCTGAAAATCAGATAGAATTTAGTCATTCCCCCAGAGTATCTTCTGTTATTGGATCCCACACATAGCTCTAGGGACAAACATTGAGTTGGGAGTACCTGGTCCCTACCATTGTGGGGGGGGGCGGGGCAGGTCACAATAATAGCTCACATTTATATAGCACTTTGTGGTTTACAAAGCACTTTACTCAGAACAATCCTGACCATTTTATAGACGAAGCAACTAAGGCACAGAGAGGATAAATAAATGGATCACATAGTCATTAAATATCAGGGAATAGATTGCAGGCAGTTCTCTCTTTACTTCAGACCCCATTCCTTTTCACTATAACATCCCACTTTGATACAATATGCCGAAGACCTGGGTGTGAATCCCATCTTACTGGTTATGAGACCCAAGGCAAGACACCAGTTCTGCAGCCTGTTTTCTCACCTATTCCAGGAGTGGGTCGGACCAGAATCTAGTCTCTAGAATGTCTCTGAGATTCCTCCCTTCTGTAATGCTCTGATTCTCTAGCCTACAGCAAGCACCAAACTTAACTTCCAGCCTAGACCTGGAACTGCTCTTTGGAAGGGTAGTAAGAAGCTTTAGAACTCCTGGAGAAGGGAGGCTCCAGACATTAACAAGGAAGGGTATCTAAACCCATCTGTTTGCCTTGAGGGACTAGTTAGAGCAAAGGAAAAGTTTCCAGCTGATAGGCAAATGATAATATAGCAAATTCATTAGGCACTAAAGGCTAGACTAGATGAATATATGCTTGGGAGTTAACTCCAGTCTCCCACTTATGTAGCTTTTAGAAAGCTTATTTTATATACCACCAGCAGGAATTGTCCATCAAAGCAATTCCCTAGATTGAATAATTATGTAGCATGTCTTCAGGGAGGGTTCCATCTGTAGTCAAGAATCCTCATTAAAATTTGTGGGAAAATGCCCCTACTCTTTCATTAGAGCCAAAATGTGATCGCCCAAGATTAAAAAACGAGGAGTGGTTAAAAGGTTTTAAAGGTGAACTGCAAAGCTAAATTGAGAGTTGACTTAATCCCATTTTTATGGGCTGATTAATGCCTCCAGTAACCAGGCTATGGAAGGGGTTTAGGGTCTATTCTCCCTTAATGGAATATGCCATACTTCTTGGACTTGTCATGCAGCTCTATGGCCCCAACCAGACCTTCTGATAAATTTGCAAAGAATATTCAGCTGATAATGAGGATTTTTTTCCCAAGTGTCCAGTGGGCCCCCATATAGTCACTCACCAAAAGTCCTTGCAGTTTGTAGTTCAGTCCTGCACAGGGGAAAATAAAATAGACCAAAAACATGGGATATTTTGATAACAGGCTTTTAAAAACCTCATTCTTTAAGTGTGGATTCTAATCAAGTGTGCCCTAGGATTAAATCCCAAGTACCTAGTACTGAAAAGGTCCTTCAGCTAGACGGATGCCCTCCTTTACTAATCAGAACTATACTGTCCCCCTAGTTTCAGTACCAGAATTTATTTATAAATTTGTGGTAGTTTAAAAATATATCCAAAAGGTTTTTCCCTTATACAAATCCCATGAATTTCATTCTCTAATTCCAGGTTATCCAACCACTGCCTTCAGACACTTAGGTACCTTGAAAAGATACCCTTTGGACATCCTACCATTTTGAATTCCTGTGAGTATGAGGCACTATGGTGTAGTGCAGAGCTGATCAAAGAGCTCAGAAGACCCGGGTTCCGGTCCTATCTCTGACACATCCTGTCTATATCATCCTGGGCAAGACCCTTAGCCTCACAGTACTAGAGGCAAATCTAAATCTATAAATTGTGGTGAATGTGCCAACCTGCATTCGTAGATGGAGTTCCCTCATCTGGAAGATCTTTGTATCAGTGACATCAAAGGTCCAATCACTAGCTTTACCCTAACTTTAGAAGACCACATGGTATAGAGAATAAAAAGTCAAGGTATTAATAACCATGATGGGTAAAGTATGGAAAATGATTGTTTTGTACAGATTTTGCACACACACACACACACACACACACACACACACGCAATATACATATAGTATGACAATAAATTTCTAAGTTTGATTCCGTATGACCCAGATGAAAAACAATCTTATGGATACATATGTACCTACACACATATACATACATGTGCATATGTGTATGTATGTATCAATCTACCTATTTTAGAATTCTTGTGACTTTGTGGGAAGCACTGTGAGATATGTGTATGTATCTATTTATTCATAAGAGTAACAGATAATGTTTTTTCATGTAAAAAATAAACAGCTTGACCTTATTAAATCCCTTATAATTGGTCTTTAATGTTTACCTTCTTATGTTTCTCCTGATTCTTATAGGTCAGACTTTTCATTCAGTTCTAGTCTTTTCCTCACGAACACCTGAAAATCCTTTAATTCATTAAATATCCACTTTTTTTCCCATGCAAGATTATACTCAGCATTTCTAGGTAAGTTATTCTTGGTTGCAAATCCAGTTCTTTTGCTCTTTGTAATATAATGCTCCATGGCCTTTGATCTTTTGATGCAGAAGCTGCTAAATCTCATGTTATCCTGACTATAACTCCACAGTATTTAAATTGCTATGTTCTAGTTGCTTGTAGTATTTTCTCCTTGACCTGGAAACTTGGAAACTTAGCTGTAGTGGTCCTGTGAGTTTTCATCTTGGGATCCCTTCTAGTGGTTATTGGTGGATTTTTTTCAATTCCTATTTTACCCTCAAGGACAATTTTACTTAATAATTTCTCAAAGTTTTGTGTCTAGACTCTTTTTTTAAATCATAACTTTCCGGTGATCCAACAATTCTTATACTGTCTCTCCTTGATCTGTTCTCCAGGTCACTTGTTTTTCTAATGAAATATTCTATGTTCTCTTCTATTTTTTCATTCTTTTAATTTTTTTTAATTATTTCTTGGTGTCTTATGAAGTCATTAGCTTCCCCTCTCCTGCCCAATCCTAATTTTTAAGGAGTTGTTTTCTTCCATAAATTTTTGGATCTCTTTTTTCAATTAGTTAACTTTCTTTTCATAATTTTATGGATTTTCTGGCATTACTCTTATTTTTTTCCTAATTTTTCTTCAGCCTCTTTTATTTGATTTTTAAAGCCCTTTTAAAGCTCTTCCAAGAACTCTTTTAGGGAAGTAGCCATTTTTACTTCATTATCTTCTTCTGAGTTTGAACCCAGATCTTCTCTCTCACTATAGTACCTATCTATGGTTGGGTTCTTTCTCTTTTGCTTACTCTTCTCTTTTTTAGTGGCTTATTTCTTAGCTATTAACTAGACCTGAGGCCCTAGACCCGAGGCATTGGAAATAATGTCTTAGACTTCAGATTTTTTTCCTGCTATTGTTTTCTGCATTCTGGTACTCCTGCCCTCAAGTAGTCCTCTCCACCTAAACCGTGACCAGGGCCCTCAGCAATGCTGTCACCCATAACACTTTTACTTCCTGCTGTCCCTCTCATGGCTACAAACTTCAGCTCATTCCTCTGCCCTGGACCCAAAACCAGGGTCTCTGATTTTCTGCAGGTACCCACAGCCAGCAGGGGCCCGCACTCACCAGCATGTGCTCCCTCCTTCTTGCCCACAGCCTCAGCCTGGGACCCCTCCAGTTGGTACACCTGAGTCCTAAGTACAGTGCCAGCCTGCAAATCTTCCCCTGATCAGACTCCTGACCCCCACACTACCCATGGGGTGAAAGTTCCTGAAACTGAGGCTGCCACGGCTGCCCCCCCGGGCTTATTGTTTGTGGACTCTGCAGTATCTGCCCCAAAGGTATTGGTACTTCAATGAGGCCAGACTACCACCTGAGAGGGCAGGTCCTCCCTAACGTCCTACCAAGTTTTCTTAGGTTGGGCAACTGCTCTACCCTGCTTTTTAATTATTTCTGCCGGACATTATTTTAATTGTTTGTGGAGGAATTTGAGAGAGTCAGGTAATTTCCTGACTTATTCTGCCATCATCCCAGAATCTTTCCTACCAGTTTTTTATAAACTGGTTTTTCTTTGCAATGTTTTTTTTTTAATTTTGTGAAGCTATACTCCTCACAAAGTCTTACCAACCTCCCCCATAATATCTTCAAAATGACTTTCTAATCTAAACTGTCATTTTCCTTGGCTTCCTGATCTATCACTTAGCAAAGACCTAAAGCATTGGCCATCTGAGGCAGTTTCTGGGAAATTCTTGTGGAATTTGATTTACATCAGTTAAACTTCCTTAGGTAATTGCAATAGTCTGTTACATAACGTCTAGTTTTCTTAACCATTTCTCATTTTTTTAATGTGTCATTTTGATTAAATAGGTTATGCAGGAGTTTCTTCAAGTTATCTCTAGAATAAATAGTGTTTAGGACACTGCCTGACACATAGTAAACACAATCTAAATGTTAGTTGTTCTTATCTGAGTCGCATAGTATATAGAATATTAGGCTTGGAATCAAGAACACCGGAAATTTAATGCTGCCTCATACATTAACTGTATGACCCTAGATGAGTTACAACTTCTCTCAGGCTCAGTTTCCCCATCTGTAAAATATAGATAATAACAGTAAATGCCTCATAGGATTATTGTGATAAATGAGATAATGTGCATAAAATCACCATGTAAGCCTTAAATCACCATATAAATGTTACTCAAACGTATATTATGCCTTCTCATTTTTATCCTCCGAGGCCCAGTGTTCTCCCAGAATTTTTCCAGTCAAACCTGGTCTCAAGTAAAGATCTGAAACTCATTAACGCTAAAGTATAAATAACTAATAACAGTTTTAAGTTGACTTCTCCCAGAGGAGATTAGCATCTGAGCAGGTACCAGAACTTTGAATTTAAAAATGAAGCGCCTAAATTTTAAGCATCAATAAATAGCTAAGTGAGATTTGAATTAAAGAAGCGGAGAGGAGCAAGTAAGAAGGCTTCTTAGACCTCCTGAAATTACCTCCTGGTCCTACCTCTAGGCCTCCTCCAATAGCTCCTTTTCCACCCAGGCAGTGATGTCTCAGCCGAACCTGAACCAAAGCATGATACTCTTATTTCTCTCCCTCCACCCCTCCCCTGAAAGAACTTAAAAGATCCTTTAGACCAGGAATTCTTGATGTGTGTGTGTGTGTGTGTGTGTGTGTGTGTGTGTGAGAGAGAGAGAGAGAGAGAGAGAGAGAGAGAGAGAGAGAAAGAGAGAGAGAGAGAGAGAGAGAAATGGATCCCTTTGGCAGTCTTGTGAAGCCTATGGACTTCTCAAAATAACATTTTAAAATTTTATTTCTTTATTTTTAGTTTACAACATTCAGTTCCTCAAGCTTTTGAGTTCCAAATTCTTCCTCCTTCTTTCCCTTCTCCCCTCCCCCAAAATAACATTTTTAAATGCATAAAAAGAGATTGGCTGCCACAACTCTTGAACAAAGTCCCCCAGCCACCCAAATTTAGACCCACCTCAAAGTCCCCAACATGCTTTAGTGTCCAGAGTTTGGGAACAAAGACAAAATCAGTTGCCCAGGTTGTGGACAGACTCCTAACTGCCTGGCTAGCTTCTATTACTTAGAGCCTAAAGCCAACAAGAAGGATCATTTCAGCTCTCTCTGTTCGAAGCCTCTACCCTTTGAGAGAAGATGGCATGGCCCAGGGTATGCTGGAGCCAGCTCAAACCACCTCTCCAGAGCAACTGTTAAATTTTCAATGTGAGCACCTAACCTCAAAAATTTTCAATTGCTAATAATTAGAACTTGATTTATTGCTTTATTGAATACCTAAACTTAAAGTAATGGAGAAAATAGTAGTAACGTAAATTAAATTTTAAAGTGTCAGGTGTACTTTTTTATTTTTTTACAGAGAGCCAGTTGTTGAACATTTATAGCACACTGTTAGCCTTTCCCCCCTACTCCCACTCTCCTCCAATATCATAATCAGGGATAATTTTCACAATAGGTGTGAATCAAATCCACCTGTACTTTAAGCACTGTGGAATCCTGGGGATAAAAGGAGTTCTATAAATGTCCAATTGTTATCATTATTCCTACTCTACTTAATAGGGAACAGCAGTACTAATTTTATACAGCCCTTCAGGGAGTTTTCATGTCCCTAGATTCTTTTTCATTTGCCACTTAAATGATAGCCAGAGAAAACATTTTCATGATTAACACTGAGTCATATGGCTGAGTCTCTCTCCTTGTCTCTGTCTCTGTCTGTCTATGTCTCTGTCTGTCTCCCTCTCTCCTTCCTTCCTCCTCTCTCTCCTTCTCTTACATTTTCTCTCTCTTCCCCTCTTTCTCCTTCTCTCTCTCTGTCTCTCTCTCTCCCTTTCTCTCTCTTTCTTTCTGTGTCTGTGTCTGTCTGTCTGTGTCTCTCTGTCTGTGTCTCTCTGTCTGTGTCTCTCTGTCTCTGTCTCTCTCTGTCTCTGTCTCTTTCTCTCTCTCTCCCTTTCTCTCTCTCTCCCTTTCTCTCTCTCTCCCTTTCTCTCTCTCTCCCTTTCTCTCTCTCTCCCTTTCTCTCTCTTTCTCTCTGTGTCTCTGTCTGTCTGTGTCTGCCTGTCTGTGTCTGTCTGTCTGTGTCTGTCTGTCTGTCTCTCTCTCTGTCTCTCTCTCTGTCTCTCTCTGTCTCTGTCTCTCTCTGTCTCTCTCTCTCTCTCTCTCTCTCTCTCTCTCTCTCTCTCTCTCTCTCTCTCTCTCTCTCTGTCTCTCTCTCTCTCTCTCTCTTTCTCCCTCTTTCCCTTCCCACCTCCTCCAAAGTAGCCTGCCAGTAAGAGATGACTAATTATATTTATTCTCAGGGTGTTTTTTTTCTTCCAATTTTGTGTTTGAGAGGGAGGGAAGGAGATAATAGTTGGTATTAGTGGTTGGCGTGTCTGCCTTATTTCCTCTTCTACAAGTTGCTTCCTCTTTCCTTTTCTTACTTTGGATCAACATGTCCATTTTAATGTTTGAGCCCTTAAAGTTTTCCTGTGTCTGCTAGTCATTTGTGTGGATTGTCTGTCTACTTTTCTTTTCGGGAAGAACATGCTTGGAAGCCCAAGTATTTATCACTTTGGTACAAAAACTAAATAATGGATTAGACTTTATTTCAGTAACTTTCCCTCCTTTCTTACCTCCTTCCTCCTTTCCTTCCCTCCTTCCCTCCCTTTTTCTTTTCATCGTTCTTTCCTTCCCTCTTTGCTTTTTACCTTCCTTTTTTCTTTATTTCCTTTCAATGTTTCTTCAAACAGGGAAATTCAAGCTATCTTATGGAAGGTCTTGAGTTTGGCTAGCCTCAGTGACCTGGGCAAGAGAGAGCAGGCAGTGTGATGACAGAGGACTCAACATTTTTCAGACATCATCCAACAATATAAGGCCAACTCTTCCTCATGATCTTAAAGAACCTAGAAATGCACTGAATTAATTAAAAACAACAAAAAAAAAAGGAAAAGGAAAGAAATCTCCACAAGGAAGCACCCACAGGAATGAATACGAAAAAGACTGCAAAAAAGAGAAATCAAAGTAATGGGGGTTTAGTGCATGCCTAGACCATGTAAGATGGAGTCATCCTGCTTCTGGGAGAATGGAGGACAAGAGAGCATCATGGACATTCTCTGATGCCCTGCCATGTGGTTTGGGAGTAGCCTTTTTCTATTGGCTGTGTGACTGAAACAGGTGGGATCTTTAGAATGGTCTGCCACAGCATCTGGGTGGTTTTTTCCTGAATTCTCTTCTGAGGGTAAAGGACTCCTTCACTCATATGCCTTTTCTTAATGCATGGAATGAGTAAAGAAGTCGTTCACTCTCAGAAGGAAATGCAGGGAAAAGCCATCCAGGTGTTAGTGTCAATGTATAAAAAAAGTACATTAGTAAAATATTCTCAGAACTCATAAAAGAAAATTGCCCGGAAACATTGGAACCAGAGTTGGAGAAGGTGAAAAGAGTATTATGGAAGCATTTTTTAGTACATAAAAGAGAGCAGAAAGAAATAGAGATAAACAGGACAGCTCTAAAAGTAACATGTTGAATTTACCATGTATTTTTGAAAAAGCAAGCTCTACATAAGATTCATATTTTCATATAAAATCCTTTTTCTGTTCTATTTTTAATATGTAAGTGTTCTTTTGGAGGATATTCATTAAATTCAGAATTAAAAAACATAAATTTTTAAAAAACATATGTGACTAGAAAGAGACAGATCATGTACTAAGAAACTCCCACTACAATTGTTGGTATAAGCTTATATGGACATTCTGATTGCTGAAAGGGATAGATAAAGAGCATTTGTGTAAGGAAAACCACTGGAGATGGAAATATAGTCCCTCCGATAAAAATGTTTGAAGGGAGACATACACACGATCATGAGAATCTGGGAAAAACTGCTTCTCAGATAAATGTACTAGTATCTGTTTGAAGGCAGAGCACTGACTGAGTTAGAGATGGTTGTACAACATTGTTGTCCATGAGCTTATTTTGTGACTATTTTCAATGCATGACTATTTTCAGAGTTATGAAAGGTGTAGCTGATAAAATATAAATCGAGTATCTTTTTTGGGAGCAATAGGAAGATTACGTAAGGACTGTTGCAGAGATAGCTGACAGGAAGATTTGGGGTATTTCACACCATGAGTTAGAGATAGCTCATGATCTATAAGAAGGCCCTGATTTGAGATATTGAAAACTAAAGAGGAGAGGAATAGTAGATGATCAGATAAAAATAGAAGAAGAAGCTAGTGTAGAAGCATTTAGAGACAGAAGACACAAGGGGTTATGGGAAAAACTGCTTATAGAAGACAGAATATTAAAGCTAAGAAGAGTTGAGATGACAAGCAGGCTTTGCAACTGTTCTGCTGGGAACTGTGCTGACTGAAACAGAAGCATTGTTTTTTTGAGGGCTGATTGGTCAGAGAAAGTGAGCAACTATCTGCCACCAACAGCCTGAAAGAACGGAAACTTCTTGAGGATTTGCCTGTCTTGCTTTTACTGCTCTCTGTGGTTTAAGAGGGAGACATAGAGGGTTAAAGTCAGACTTTGTATCTGCTTCGCTATGAACTGGACCAACTAGAGAAACAGTATGAGTTTACTAAGAGCTTGACTGTCTTTGTAATTACCAGGGTTGATGATCTTGTGCCTGAGTGAGATGAATTTCAAGTTTCTCTTTGCTGAAGGTCAGTGGTGATGATTTTTGTACAATGCTGATGATTTGTACAGTGGTGATGATTTTTTATAATCCTAGAGAATTTTCTTGGAAAATTTCCTGAAATATACAAGTGTTTATACTGTTTTCTTCTTTGATATTTTCTGAGAATGTAACCATCCAGAGAATCCTTTCCTTCGTTTGTCCTGAAAATCTGTTACTTCCATTTACATTGCTTTCAAACTTTTTTCTAGTCATGTATTTCCCCCACTTTTCTAAGATACACACAAATTTCCCCTTACACTTAACGGAAAAATTCCTTACCCCCAAATCTTCTGAGTCAACTATATGGCCATGCCTCATTGCCCATAGTTAAAATACAGACTCCTTATACTGGCATTTAAGGCCCTTCACAACCTGGCACCTAATTATATCTGCAGCCTTGTTTCATATTACTATTTTCATGAATTCTAAATTTCAAACAGCAGGACAACTCCCCAGACTTAATACTTCATTTCTACATCTCTGTGCATTTACATAAGCAATAGATTTCCTAGAATAGCCCATTCCTAGAATGCACTCCCTCCTCATCTACAAGTGTCCAAATATTCCAGTTCCTTTAAGATTCAGCTTGGGGTCATCTCTTCTCTGAAGCTTCCCAGATCTCCCTATCTGTCAGTGCTCTCTCCCTCTTAATTTTTCTTTTTTAAATATCTTTACATTTGTATGCATACAACCCACAAGCAGAATGTAAACTCCTTAGTACTAGTAACTACTTAATTTTTATTTTTATAAACCTATTGCCTTGAATATAGTAGATAATAAATTGCTAAATTCCATGTATTCCTTTTCATGGTAGTATGCGTCTTCCTGTTTAATTTTTCTAGTGTGCCTAGATAATCATTCTCCGTCTACCACCCATTCTCAACACTTTCCACTTCCTCTCTCAATGCCAAAACCATTTTATATCTATTTTAAAATATTCCTACGTTCTGTTCAACTGTGTTATTTCAAAACTTATGTTCTGATACAGATGAGGTTATTTTAACTGTAAGTCACATCAAAAGGGCACTCATATCTAATCCTATCTGGGTGATGTTTTCTATGGAACTACTTTATGTAAATTAGGAATCAAACAAGCTCTAGCTTCAAAGAACAAAGAGAACTACTGTTGAAAGGGAAAATTACTCCTTTGGAAAAAGACAATCACAGGGTTTCACATGGGTAAATGTAGAGACAAACTAGGTTTTTTTTTTCTTTCTTTGCCTAATTCTGACTGTGGATGGAGTGCTTGCTCAGTGTCTTACACATGGTAAACACTCTATAAATATTTGTTGATGGATGGAATGACAGAAAAAGCTAACAGAGCAGAGGGGACATTCAGAAAGCCAAACCAACTGTTGGCAGAGACTCTTAAATCAGAAAGAACACTAATAGAGGCAAACTAAAGCCTATCCTTTGAATAACTACAAACAAGTATTATAGACACACATGGTCATAGAGTTGGAAGGGACTACACCTCGCCCCAACTCCAGTCCCCTCCAACTTGTCAAAGTCTGCTATAAAATTAGGGAACACATGATAGCTGTCTTCAAATATTAAAAGGGCTACCGTGTGAAAGAAGGGCTAACATTTTGCTGCAAAAGGTGGGAGATGGGATAAAACAGCTATGCTTTCCATAATGAAAGACTTTCTAACAATTAGAACTATCCAAAAGTGAAATGGGCTGCTTCAGGAGACTCTGAGGGACCCAATCACTAGAGAGTTTCATTTGAAGGCTGGATAAACTCTTGTCAGGCTAGTTTGTAGAACAGACTCATTTTCTTATGGATTAGATGAGGCAACCCTAAAGTCCCTCCCAAATCTGGCATTATGCAATCCCATGAAATGAAACTAGAGCACTTGAAATGGAAAACAATACTCCAGATGGGATCAAATGAGGGCTGACCATAGTACAGTGGGACTATTACTTTCCTGTAAATTACATTCCTTTTAATGTAGTTGAAGATCGCATTAAAATTTACGTTCTGTTAGATAAGTCTAAAATTTCTATGATCCGAAGGGCCACAGTGTCACCATGATTTTTCTGCCTTTTTATTCTATATTCTATAAGGACTGAACTGACTGACTCAGCACTATTTTTCCTCTGTGTGCAGATATGAGGTGATATTTATTAGCAGGTTGCTGGTTTGTTTGCTTTCTTGGAACCTACTGGACAGTGTTACCAAACCATCAGGCGGTACCTTAAGACTGGTCCCAGAGGGAGAAGAAATAGGCTATGTGCTGGATTAAATAGAAGTGCTACCATGGCCAGAACTGGAAGGTTTGAGGGGGAAAATGTGTTCCAAGGAGGAGACTCAGAACTGAGAAACACAAAGAAGTAAATAAATAGTCTTGATCTGGGCTTGTTTAAGTTGTTATTCATGTTCTCAGCTTCTCCGTAGTCTCCACAGAGGATCATGACTCAATTCTTCCGGCAGAATGTTCTGTTCTTGACTCAGTTTTAAGGAATCTGGGACTAGGCAAAATGGAATCTTTGAACAGAGAGGAGGAATGACAAGGTGAAGACCTGAGCAAGGTGACTGCCTCATGTGCTTCAACTCCTCTCCCCTCAATTCTGGGGTCTGAGACGCTGCAGTTCATTCAAATGGCTTCCAAGTTCTGTCAAATACCCTTACAAACCATGTAGAGGTTCTGGGACATGCCTGGGATTTAAAGTTCATCAAGTCTAGAATGATTCTGAGAAGAGATAGGAGATGAATCTTGAGCCAATTCTAAACTAGATAATAATGAATACCAATCCTCAGAATAGTGAAGGAACCAACCTAACTTCCCAAGGGTTCCTTCAGTAAGGGCCAGGCTAGACCTTCTTTGGAATTGCTGTGGATAAGAACAGACTCATCTGTTTAGACCTTGAAAAAACAGTGCTGGAGAAGACAATAAATCAGCAGACATTATTGGGAGGTACCATGGCCTAGTAGAAAGAGCATTAAATTTGAAATCTTAGGACCTGGGTTTGAATCACAGCTCTCACACTTATTACCTGTGTAACCTAAGGCAAGACCTTTTACCTCTTGGGTCTCAGTTTCCTCACCTGTAAAATAAGGGGGTTGGTCTTTATGACCTCTAAAGTCCCTGTTTGCTGTAAATCCATGATGCCTCACAACATAAGACACTTTTCTGAGTCCCCTGAGGAGTACACACATACTCTACAGGTTACCTCAGTAACTTGCTAAAGTTAACACCTTCAGTAGCCAAATCAAGTATAGGACTATGGTCCCTTATCCCAACTCTCTTCAAACTTCTGGTTACCTAAGATTAGTGTCAGTTGAGACCTGGAAGAAAGTTAACAATCAGCTGTATAACTCAACCTTCAGTTGGAACATGGAGTATGTAGGCTCCAACTGCAGTCCAGAACTTGGGATCTAGGTTGCAAAATGTCATTTTCTTTAAAGGAAGCTATTGTAAACGAATAGAATCAACATGAAATGGAGAACAGTTGTGTTCAGAAGTAACACTACCTTAAATGATCTGGAATTTTATTTATGACCCTAAGGGGCTTCACAAATTTCAAGTGAAGTACATCTGACACATGAAAACTTTTAGCCTGATAGATTCTAACACATGGATATGCTCTCGCTCTCTCTCTCTCTCTCTCTCTCTCTCTCTCTCTCTCTCTCTCTCCCTCTCTCTCTCCCTCCCTTCCCCCTGGGAGTCTCTGTCTCTATCTGTCTATCTCTGTCTCTCTGTCTCCATCTCTCTCTGTGTCTCTCCATCTCTGTGTCTGTCTGTCTGTCTGTCTCTCTCCATCTCTCTCTCTCTCTTTCTCTGTGTGTGTGTGTGTGTGTCTGTCTTTCTCTGTTCCTGTTACACTCATGCCTATCTGCATTGATCTGTTAAACTTTGACGAAAACAAGTATTGATTATTTATATATTATACCCATTCTTAGTCTAATATCAAGTAACTCATTCAATGGTCAGATGACTTCATGATTCCCATGTTATTTTAGTACCTGCCTACCCCCATTATATTCTTTCTAATAATGATATTATATCAAATATTTATTGGCAGATGAAAAGTTAAATGTATCTGTACTGGTCCATTATGATGGAAACAGATATCCACTATTCCATGAACTCAATAACATTTTTTTAAAAGTTCTGCTTTGTAATGTTCATTGATTATTTTCTAAAAATGGGCATTCTTTTAGTTGACCTCTATGAATGGCACTGTCAGAATTTGATGATGAAGAAACTAGCTGCAGAAGGAATCTCAGAACCCGTAAAAGAAACCTGTTGACACATACAGTTTCTTCAGAGAGCTGTAAGGCCACGGAAACAGTAAATCAGGCAGACTTTCAAGCTAATGGCTGCTAAGAGAAGTGTGTGCTGATATCATTTACCTAAAATTTTACCAGGAGCTCCACTCCTAGATGGGAAATGTAAATCAAAGTGTCTACAGCATTAAATTGAATGGAGCATTTTGGTTAGTTGAAGTGCTTTATATATTTTCACAAGACAGCCAATTACTCACTCAAAAAAAAATAGTTCTTTTAAAAAGGTTCATTCCTTGAAACCACATAAGATCTCCACAATCAATTGACTTGTTCTCTCAATACTTAGGAGGGTAGATTGATAGGAAAAGGCAGACAGAAATGTGAGAAAAGTAAGGGTGCCTTCTCTTTCTCCTTCCCTCCTCTGTCTCTCCCTCTCTTCTCTCCTTTCTCTGTCTCTCTCTCTGTCTCTCTCTCTGTCTCTCTCTCTGTCTCTCTCTCTCTGTCTCTCTCTCTCTGTCTCTCTGTCTCTCTCTCTGTCTCTCTCTCTCTGTCTCTGTCTCTGTCTCTCTGTCTCTCTGTCTCTCTCTCTCTGTCTCTCTCTGTCTTTCTCTCTGTCCCTGTCTCTCTCTCTGTCTCTCTCTCTCTCTCTCTCTCTCTCTCTCTCTGTCTCTCTCTCTCTGTGTGCCTCTTTCCTTCTCTCCTCTTTCTCTTTCTCCTCAGCCCACATGGGGTGGGAGGGGACAGGGAAAAACAGGATAAAAGTAATTTATCTTTGTCTGAGGAATGAAGCAGTCACTTGAGGACTAGAAAAGGTAAAAAAAATATACTCCCAGAATTGAAGCAGAGAAAATGAAAAGAAATGTCTTCACCCCCGCAGACCCTATCCCCAAAAAAATCAGTAAGAAAGAAAATTCTTTCATGCGTTGTAATTTTGCAGAAGGGATGTGGGTTTTGGATGGCAGGATTAAGGTTTGGGTTTAGTTTTGTTTTTTTTTTTAGTTGAGTTTTGCCTTCTGAAAGGTGGAGAACCTATCTTGGACAAATCTTCATTGTGAAGCTTCCATTCCGAAATGAAATATCACAGATTTTATTTTTACCCCACGTCATTTTTTTTTTCACCAACCCTTGAGGGAAGAAGGTTTAGCATTTAGTGCCCCAGAGACAAAAGTGATTGTTCTGTCTTTAGTTCTGCCATGGCCTTGGGCAAATCACATAACAAGCTTTTCCATCTATGTGAGTGAAGACCCTTATCTTTGCAAAATGTTTTGAGATCCTTAGTCAAAATATGCTACAAGTGCCCATTAGTAAACACCTGATGAGGAAAGAAAATGAGATTTTTCACCTTTAGAAAACATGACTGTTCCTGGCCTCTTTATTCTGCACATACTTCATTTAATGAATTTCAAAGAATTATAGGTACAATTAAAAGCAGAGATTATTTCATTGTTACCTAACATACCTGTAAGGTACTGGGTGGAGGAGGAAATTCTGTTTAAGCAAAGTTATCTTTATATTATGATTTGTCTGGTCAGACTTTTGTTTTTTCTTTCCATTCTATTTGGGGGCCTCAAATTAAAATGAGTGTGCTCATATTTTTTTGAAATGTGCAATTAACATGCTAATAATAATACTACAACCTTTCTTTTTTTTCTCCTTTTCATCTCAAACAAAATTGAATTTCTGGCTTATTATTTAAACCTAAATTACATTGTATATGGGGGGAAGGGATGTCACACTTGTGATTTCCTTGGTGTATGGCAGAGAGGGGCTTTTATAATGATGGATAGATTTCAAGGGGTCAGTGACCTTGGATAGAAAAAAGTTATCTTTATTTTCACTAATCTCTAACTTAACTATAGTATTTCTTTCAATGATGAATGTAAGCAACAAACCATAGAAATAGTAGCAGTATCTGTAATTGTGTAACCAGTAGAAATCACGGGTATTTTCATATCACATTATATTTTTTGTATATATCTAAAAATATTATTTACAATCATCATGACTTAGGAATGAATCTAGTTATTAAACCATATGCCATATACCGTGTCTTTGCAGTGTTCCTGCTAACGAATGCTCTTTCAACATAGGTGGCCAACTGTCAGCGTCCATAGGTTTTACCTGACTTCCAGAGGAGTGTATGATGCAAAAAAAAAAAAAAGAAGAAGAAAAGAAAAAGAGGAACACCTGGGAAAAGGGAATTCTTTGGTGAAGAGACTCTCTCCACCAGTGCAGATCCATGATTGCTCTGCACTTAGTGCTAGAGGTGCTTAGAAATCTGAACAGTTATGTGACTTATCCAGAAACACACAGTCACTTTGTGTCAGAAGCTGAAATTGAACTCAGGTCTTAAATGCAAGTAGGTGATATGGGATAGTGGATTAAATTCTAGATCTGGAGTCAGGAAAACCTGGGTTTGAATCTGGACTGTCACTCACCAGCTGTATAACCAAGGACAAATGCCTTCACTCTGTTGTTGTTCTTATTTGGTCATGTCCTACTTTTTGTGACCTCATTTGGGTTTTTCTTGGCAAAGTTACCGGAACGGTTTGTCTTTATCCTTTCTTTGTGTCCATGGAGCTTAGCACAGTGCCTGGCACATAGTAGGTGCTCAATAAATGTCAATTGACTAACTTCCTTTCTCTGGGCCTCAGTATCTTCCTCTGTAAAATTTGAAGAACTTGACTCGATGACCTCAGTGAGGTCCTTCCCAGCTCTAAATCTATGCCTCCCTGTCATCCTGACTCTGAGGCCACTTCCCTATCCTCTTTACACCAAGATGTTTAAACAATTTTATTAATGTGTTGGGGGTCAGGGAAAGTTGCCATAGAAAAAGAAAAGATAGCCTCAAGCTTAGTGAACATTTTCCATATTCTTATTGTGTGGTTATAAATATTCTGTTAAAGGGACATGACTTTAAAACTTCACGAAGGGTAAAGAGAACTGAAAATATTTTTAAAGGAAAATATGGAAACATGATAACAATCTCTATAACAAAAATAGTATTTTAATAATTTCTATTTGTTTAATGGCTTTCCCAGGGAGATGAAAGCATCTTTATGAAATACAAAGAGCGGTAATGGTACTGTGGAAGGTATCAGATTTAGCATCAAGGCCCCTCCCAGCACCCACTTGTCCTGTGACCTTGGACAGACCACTTCTCTAGTCATCAATTTCCTCATCTTTAAAAAGTGAGCCAGCTGGAAGGACAGTGTGGTACAATTGATGGGGGACTGGAGTTAGGAAGTCCTAGGTTCAAATCCCACCACAGACACTTACACTCAATGTGTGACCAGAGGTCTTAGTTTCCTCATTCCTAAAATGAAGAGATTGGACAAACGATTTCTAAGATCTCCTCCAGCTCAAAATCTTTGATCCTAATAGGGTCTAAAAAGTAGCTAGTCTCTTCAAAAACAAAAGAAAACAAAACAAAACCCCACAACTTGAAGGTAGAGACTACTTCATATTTATCTTTGAATCTCCATCACCTAGCCCTAGGCCTGGCGATTGAAGACAATAGAAGTTTGTCGATTGTATGATTGGTTTTTCATTCCAGTGACCATCGTGTGAGTGGCTAAGTGGCAAAGACAGCCTAGCCCCCTTTCGGTCAGGGCAAGATCTGGGGGACCCTGTGGAACCTAATTCATTGTTGATAACCATGAAAAGTAGCCTCATAAATCTTAAGCCCTTGATGAAAGGGGCGGACTTTCCCCGGCTGGACTAAACAAATTGAACATTTCAAAGAGACCTTTTAGGTACCAGCCCCAATTTGCATACTAATGCAAATAGCTAACCTCCCATTGCTCCGAAAGGAGGCCGAGACAATTGTGTTTTATTGTCCAGGGTGGTCCCTTGTCACAGTCCAGTCCCTCCAGAGACTGACCCCACCTTTGACTTCACAACCAAGTGACAGGCAGGGAAATGACCCTCTGTATTTAGCAGCCAGTGGTAGTTAGACATGTGTCCACCTCCCCAGCTACAAAGAAGAGGATGCAGGTGAGGCTACCTAATCAATTGCCAACAACCCCTTAATTTTTTCCAGTTGAGAAATTGTTAAAGACGCCTGGTGCAGCCCAGGTTGGAATCAAACAGTAGCCAGGCTAGGCCTGGGACTCAAACTACAGAACTTTGATTCTGCAAGGGATCTTTCTTTTATACCTTTCAAATGAAAGTGACTAACACAACTGAGAAAGTAACAGGTAAGCTACCTCATTGTCATGTTTCCTAATCATTTTGCAAACTACTCATACTCTTAAAAACAAATTAACAAAATAGTCTTTGTTCTATGGGATGGCTCTCCGGGAAGGGAAAGGGAAGGAAGATATGGTGAAATTTAAGCGATGTAAAAGCAGAAGATATCAATAAAAACTAGTTTTTAAAAGAGCAAATTAACATGGTTTGAGGGATCCTTTAGAGAAAATGCCTGTTTTTAAGCCACAAAAAAAGAAAAAGAAAAATTACATTCTTAAGCAGTCCATTTTCTCAGCTTAATTCCTATGAGACATTTTCGGAAGACATATGGCAAAACAGTAAGAAACAGTTTGAGAATCCTTGAGTAAAAGGTACCATGGGCTATTTGTTATGTATACTAATAAATGCCCAGGAGCAGAATTGTAAAAGTAGTCTGGGAAACTCTCTTCTCATGAATAAAGGGGAGGTGAAAGATCATAGCCGAGTCTTCTCCCTCAGGGGTCTCTAGAATCCCTCCCAATACCCTTAAAGATGGGATCAGGTTGGTGTTTTCAATAGTAACTAGCAAACATTTATTAAGTACCTACTATGTGCTAAGAACTGGGAATGCAAAAGGTAAATCCACAAATTCCTACCCTCAGGGACTTTATATTCTAATAGTCTTATAGGATCTTGTGGGACAAAACTTTTAGTTCCATTTTTTTTTAATTCTCTGCATTAAGATGCTACCTGACCATTGACTTTTTAGTTTAGTTTTTGGAAAAGTAACTGAGCACCTCCCCCACTTGGGAGAATTCTGATCTTCAAATATCTTCAGCAACTGTACCCGTACTTAGGAGGCAGGACAAGCAATTTGACCTTTGTGATGCTTCATTAATTCCCAGGCCATTTGGATCTTTTCTCCTCTGCCCCCTTAGCTGACAGTTTGTTTGCTTCAGGATTCCCCCACCAGGATGATAAAACTGTGAAACAATGGTTTATGGGGAAACAAAAGAGGAAGGCAAGGTTTGTTTATTTTGGTAAAATTTTTGGTAAAAACCTGAATTCTGCTGACTCAAGACAAGGGTTTTTGCTTAATCCCAATCTACTTCCCTCTAGTTTTTATGGAAATGTGCAAGGGTTAATATTGGTATATTTCAGCTCCCCTTCTCAGTTGGTCACTAGTTCCTAAACTGAGGCCTGATACACTTTTACGAGGCATCTGGAAATGGGAGCCCCAAGACATTCAGTACCCGTCCTCTGAAATGTCAGAGGGAACAGGATTCAGGACAACTCCCAACAATTCTCTCAGAAAATAAGACACTGTCTTTTAAAAAGCAGCATGTCATTTTATTATTTTTTTTTCTACAACACTGTCCTAGTCAGTGCCCCAGAGGAATTCATGAATGAAGAAAGGATTGGTGAAGACAGTGCTTTCTGGGACTCTTTCTGGGGTTTTGTTTTTGTTTTTTAACAACTAAGCTCATCTTATTCCATCAGGTCTGTAAGGCTAGATCTTTCTGGGTCAGTTTAGTTAACAGGCAGTTCATTTTATTAATTCAAAGCTATTTGTTTTGTGCTCACGGTGCTGAAAACAAAGAGCTAGTTTCTCAGAACCACATTATTACGTCCAATGTAGGCCCCGCTGCGTTTAGAATCATTAGAGGAAGAAGAATCCCCAGAGCATACCATTTATTCAGTCTTGAGCTGGTTCCTAGCTTTCCAAATGAACTTGGTAGTGGCGGTGGGCCTAGAGGTTAATACAGAATAGATCTACATAAATATTTCTTGTTTCATTGATCTTCCAGGGGTCCTGCTCTAGTCTGGCCTCCAAGAAAGAGGAAGTTGGACCCCAGTTGAAACAACTGAATCAGCTCTTCGCATAACTCTCCAAATCCCAAGGATATCGTAGGGTAAAGAAACAGAAAGGCCATGGGCTTGCATATATGGGCTGAACCTGAAAAAAGACACCTATAAATGCTTTGAGATACAATCTGACTGCTCACCAACAGGTATCTCCCATTGTGTCCCTCCCCGCCCCCCCACCCCCCCACACACACTCCTTTCCTCCAGAATTTGTCAGAGTTGCTTCCTGTTCCCCAGCTTGTATTCTAAAGTTCTTTTCAAATTCAAGGAATGGAGGTGAGGTGAGCTATTGCAGAAATATAGCCAGAGGGTCCCCCTCCCACTGAAAGGGTTTACAACCTCCACAAAGGGGAGAGACCCACTGGGAAACTGCTACCTAGCTCCAAGCATTAATCAGACTGTTTAACTGCTCTTCCTTCCAACCTCTTTATCCCTCACCCCCTCTCCCGGCCTACATCGCTATGGTGAAAACCTACACGTTACAACTCTCTTCTGATTTCAGCAGAATCAAATTGGGCATGCTCGGCAGCTAGAACGACACTGGATGGCAAAGCTGTGCCCTAACCAGAGGACACCATCTTGTGCTTCCTTTCATAAAACCTCAACTTACAAGACATGTCTTAGAGCAGCAGAGAGAAGGGGGATGTTGGCAAGTTTAGCTAAGGATGAAGAATACACACTTGGAACCCAATTTTTTTCTCCCCTGAGCTAGAGAATAGATAGCCAAATAGATTTTTCATCTCTAGCAACATACCTGTATACCTGTATACCAGCATACCTGTATTAAATAGAAAAATGAAATTCTAAAAACAAGTCGCAGAAGTATTTCCAATTTGTTAGGAACAACAGAGTAAACTTCTAAATCGACTATGGAGCCATGCAGAGAGTCCTGGATTTGCCATCCCAACACCAGGGCTAGAATCTAGACTCTGCTTCTTACTGTTAAATAGGATAATGTATGCAAAGTCCTTTGCATACCTTAAAAGCAGTATATAATTGTGAACTATTATTATACTGTTATTCCTTTGTGACTTTAAGCAAATCATTTCACTTCTCTGGAGTTCATTTTCCTCATTTGTAAAATAACAGGTTGGGACTAATATGTCTAAAGGCCCTTCCTACACGAAATCATACACTCAACCATCTTGAAACTTAATACCTTCAGAGATCCAGAATGGGTTCACGCAGTTAACCAAATTGGATAGAATGAGAATGATGCAGTGGATAATTTTGCACTTGGTGTCAGGGAGGCTGGGGTTCATATCCAAGTCATTTAACCTCTGAGTCTCAGTTTGTTTCTCCATCTGTAAAATGGGGATTATAATACCTCATCCACAGAGATGTAGAAGAATTCCAGTGAGATCCAATGTACAGTGCTTTGCAAATTTATGTAAATGCCTGTTATCAAAACAGACCCTCCGCTCCCATTTCCTGAGAGGATGAACTGGCTGCAAGTAGCAGAACTGCCAAAGGAATTTCCATTCCATTGGATATTTTCTGCCAGAAAAACATCAACAGTTACCTAAAGTCAAAATATTTCTATCATCAACCCTTTAGGTTATTTCGAAGGGAAACCACTGCAAACCAACCTGAAAATTAGAAAAGATGATTCTTCTCCAAACACAGCAAACCAAGAAAGAGATGGAAACATCCACTGTCCAGTTTGCAGGCTTCCATTTGTAATCCTCAGTCATTCTATGTAGGTAAAGAAAACAATCACCCAGCAAGACAGAGATAAGTCCAAGTTCCTATATATTTAAACTGTCATGGCAGGTCAATCCGTCACTGATAGTATGTCCCTTATTAATTATGTAATCCTTAAAGCATAAAGCTTCTAAAAGATCTTAAATTATTTGGAGCAGAGGGAGGAAGGTAAGAGGCAGAAAGTAAAGGATCAGTTGGACATAAGAAAATTATCCTAGCTCTGTCTGAAAAGGCTACTTCCAGCTCCCTGATACTGGATGCCACTGGTTGCTTTCAAGCTTTTAGCCTGTAATCACCCAATATTGAAACCAGATTTACAGGCTCTTTAGAGAGGGGAGCTTTGTGATTTTCTAAAGCATACATGTTTGGTATTTTAGAAGGTCAAACCCCCTGTGGTATAGTGTTTTTAATAGAATCAGTTCAGCAGAAGTTAGGAGGAGACACATAAACCAATCCCCAGGAAGTCTGAGACCAATTCAAAAAGAGAGAGCAGAAGAACAAAAAAGTTAGGACTATCGTGCAGAACAAGATGGCCAGGAACACAGGCAGAGAGTAATGCTGAAGGACTATCATAGGCATTCTGAAATAATTACTCCTTAGTTGGGGAAAATTCCCAGCTCAAAACAGAGAACTCAGTTCTCCGGTGGAGTATGTATAAGGGTCTTGACTCTACCACCACTCAAATAGAATAGTATTTGAGAACAAAGTAACCCACCCCCCAAAGTCTGGCACTGAATGTACTCTAGCCCTTCCTTTTGTCAATGAGCGTTGTTCTTCTTGGGTTACTGATTCCTCAAAATCTCTGCCTCAGAGGTCCTCCTGAAGCAAAAAAAGAAATGGAATTCACACCTAAACCCCTAGCCTGGCTATCTCTACACAAAGTAATGCAAGCTTTGTCCAAAGCAATGAACTAAAAGGTTAGTATTTTAAGAAACATGGTGATGTTTTCATATCGAAACTCCAATTCATCTATGGAAAGGACATTAAATCTGGATCAAAAAAAAGTAAGGCCATGTCTAAAAGGTAGAAACGAAGTTCTAGATAATGTGGAGAGTTGCAGGGACAATCATTAGGTCAAGAGATGGAGCTGACCTATTTGTTATTGCCTGGTTTGACAAGCAGGATGAGAAGTCAGCTGACTTCTAGTAAGCATGGGACCAGACCTCCATGAAAAGTTGAAATTAACAGAGACGCATTCATTTGGAGGATGGAGCAGAAAGAATACAAAGTTAGAAATATAGGACAAAAGAATGGGAGAAGCTATTACATTTTCTGAAAATATCTTACTAGCTCAGACCCTAAATCCACTCCTTCCTGTAGGAGTTAATCAGTTCAAATTTCATTTTGTTCACTTTGATGTAACTTTAATTTCATGATTTAACTTGATGTCAATTTTCTGACTTAGGAATTTATGAACTGAAATTGGGGAACCTAATCTCCTCCAAGTATTTGAAGATCTGTCATCTGGAAGTGACAAGGCTAATGCTATGTGGTCCCAGAGGGCAGAACTGAGAGCCATGAGCTGAAGCTGCTGAAGCAGATTGCAGTCCCATGTAAAGAAAAACTTCTTAATAACAGCCACCATGCAAAAATGGAATGTACTGCCTTTGGAGAGGAAGATCCCTCCCCGCCAGGGATGGTGGAGAGGCCTAATGGATTTAGATCAGATCAGATTTAGGAACCATCTAATCCAACTCTCTTAAGGTAAGGGAAACTTGAAGCCCAGAGAGATCAAATAATTTGCCCCAAAGTGACACAAGTACTAATTGATTGAGCCTAAACTAACTCCCAGTACAACTATCAGGTCTGCTACAAATACTGCTCCTCTGCCCATTCAAGTAGGGACTGAACTAAAGGACCTATGAAGTTTCTGATAATTTTTTTTTCTGATAACTTGGCCCTGGGTACCAGCATATCAGACTCATCTGATACTGCTGTGGGCTTGTAGAGGATGGAGAAATGTCATTTCAGCACTGGTAAGACTGACAGATACATATGTAGAAATCCTGCTTAAAGGACCATCCATAACCTAACACGATAGTGGCAAAGACATCAGAGGAATGTATAGAACACAAGTCCATGAGGCGCAAGCTTTTAACTTGTTTCTAGGTTGAACAAACTAAAATATCAATAAAGGACACTAAAATTTGACCCCAAAATTAATTTTTACCAAGAACCTCAAAAAAAGCATGATGCTAATGCTGTGACTTTAAATATTTAATTTTAACAGGCTTCCTTATTATGCCAGATCTTCATTTCCTTCATACCCTAGACAGGCCTCAGGGACCATGATAGATCAAAATTGATCCAAGCATTCAATTTAACTCTGGGATCACTCTAGCTGTAGGTAGAACTGGCCATTACATTCACCTCATTATAGGCTCAATTTTTTTTTCTTAACTTTCACAAAAATAATATGCCCCAGAAATGGACAGTAAAAGCAAATGGTTTTTCCCAAGTCATTGAAGAGAAAGCCTATTCTCACACATAAACAAGTCCATAGATCCTCAGCAAGTCAAACAGATGTTGTGGCCAGTAGACCTATATAAAGTATGAATTAAAACTGTAAATCTTGTTTATTTTAATGACATTAGTCACTTGGCTAACATCAATGCTACACTGGGTGGCATTAATCAACGGCTAAGTGTAAAATAAGCCAAAGTGATCACCTCTTACCACCATACATTTTCAGATCTTAGCTGGCGCACTAGGCTCAGTTTTGTCAGGTTCTCTAGGAACCGAGGAGAATAAGGGAGACATCAGTATAAGGAATGAATAGGTTTTGGAAAATAAGAGGTCTGGTCTAATGGAAAATTTATTCCATTTAAGCTTGAAACAAAATTGAATAAGGAATCAATCACTCAACAATACAAGAGAACAATGGTCAACTTAAATAAGAAAATTTAGATTGGGGGGTGGGCTGAGGTGGGAATAACCTATAAGCAAAAGTGTGAAGCCAATTAAGGCCAACAGTAGAAGCATTTCATAGAGATTTGACTGACATACCTGGCCTGGGGTAATTAAAACTAGTATTATAGAGAAGGCTACAAAAACAGGATTCTCCTCACATAGACAATTCTGGGTAAGGGAAAAAAGGATGGATATTGCATATTTAGGCACCATCCAACATACCCAAAACAATACATGTGGTACTTTTAACACTGTAACCGATCAGATCAAAACATTTATTAAGCATTTATTCCTTGCAACAGAGCGAGCCTCAAATATACAAGTTAATCCTGTAGTTAGATCATCTTCCAACTATTTTTTTAATTTAAGAAAGACACCCCTAAATTTCAGACAAAATATATATATAATATATATTTAAATCTTTACAATAAATCAAGAAACATATAGGAGCTTGTATACTGTATATTTCAGTTTATTTTGGTACTCATTTCCAGCTCCCTACAGTTCAAATAACCCTGGTGACAGTGTACAACTTCTATTTTTTTGCTTTTACAGCTTTAAAGCAAATAATACATTTGAGTGTATTTTAAATCTGTGCAAATAATCCTTCAGAAGAAATCTCCAAGACTCTGTTTGTGGAGGTTATTTTCTCTCTCAAAGACGATTAGTGAATTTTGTTTTGTTTTTCTTCAGATAAAGTGCTCCTGTCCAGCAGAACCCAAAGGCCTTCAAGAGTTTTGGTTTTTGTTTTTTTTCCCATTAGGTTTAACTCGGGTAAAAGTTGGTCATACAAATTCCAGCTTCCCATGCCCACTGTACATTCCCCAATGAACCAGGGAGAGGATTTTCTCGTTGCTGAGGTCTGTTTGTCTCATTTTATCACAGCTCATACAGCAATTCTCATGTCCACTGACTGGTACCATGCATTCCAAGTCTAACTTCGCCACCTGTCCCTTTTTGGAATGGTGTCCATGAAAACTATAGTGCAAACGGGAAATCATCTGCTGCCGCTGGTCCTGAAGTCTCTTGTTCTCACTGCGGAGCATCCTCAGAGCTAACATGATAAGCAAGACTAAGATCAGGCCGCCAGCTATAGGCACCGCGATGACAGCTGCTCTGAACCACAGCTCCTTGGAAGAGGTCAGCTCCTGGACCTTGGTGATGAGATTTCGGCTGCTGTCATGCTGATATCGGCTTCCTTGTCCTGTTGGGAATGGGACGAGAAAACCATCAATAGTCTTATTTTACTTTAGTGACAAGTCAATTTGAACATATCCCATATGAAAAACACAAGATTACAATGAAAAGACCTAAGACCTACTCGGCACAAAAGTGTCAGGAAGACAATCCCAACTCCATTTTTCAAATATTAAGCTATGGACTACAATCTCTAAGTCACCAAACATGAATGAGGACTAATGTTCTTTAACCTCTTAGAAATGTTGAAAAAAAACAGGCCAAGCCTATTAGGCAGACAGACATCTAATGCTTGTGCAGACATAAAAGCTACTCAAGAGAGACGCATTTTTGCATCCAGCCATGCATCTCCCTCTGGTGTCTCTAATTACATTAACAACAAAATCAATAGCAGACATACAAAGTCTTGGCTGTCACAGGCCTATAGATCAGGCAAGCGATTGAGTTTACAAAACTGCCTTCCCCCTACCTGAGGTCTCACCCTTGGGAGCAGAAAGAACATCATGCAGTCCTCTATAATTGCACATATCTTGATGACAACATTCCAATGTGGGCACAGCGGTGCCGGAGTGGTTTTGTGCCTGTTTGGCTTGGCAGATGTCTGCTGTGCTTGCGATAGAGTCTAGGCAGCCGTGAGTAAGCGGGGAATTCGTGTTCTGGGGGTCAAGAAGTCTCGAGAAGCAGGCATTCAGCTCCGATTTACACATATAGCCAGTTGCGACACAGTGGGCTGCATCACAGTAGCATCGGATTTCACCTGAAAAGGGAAGAAATCATGTCAAACTCAGCTGCCTGGCCCCACAAGCACACAAGTTCCCCAAATAGAAGAGAGGTAGGCAGGGAGAGATAAAAGGGAGAGTATGGATAGGGGCACTTGGGGGAAGGCCTACCAGGAAAACAGCACTACAGCTAAATTTCGTCCAAGGTCTTTTTCACTGAGGTATCTTTTATTTATTTTGGGGAGGCAGGGGACTAGAACATTAAGACAGACTAAAGGAGATGTTATGGGTGAGAACTCACTTTAGAGTATTCAGCTGTATTTTATACTATCATCATGGAACATTATTGAGAAAGCACTATGGATAATTGGTGATTAAATTCCAGTTTCTATTAGAATTCTATAATGCAATATTCTGATCACAAGCTATAGGTCAACAGTTTTAGAGTCACAAATTTCTGAAGAACTAGAAGGCAATTAAAACAGTGCTTTTTTAAAAGAAAGTAATTAATTTCTTTTTTCTTGATTTTTTTCCCCCTTTACAGGAAAGGTAAATTACATTATTTATTCACTTCATTCCCTCAAGACCAGAGAACATAAAAATGCTGGGCTTTTTGATTTTGTCAGTATAAATATTTGATCGGAACTGCTGAATTGTTTACTACCTCCAAGAGCTGTGCCAAGGTTTAAGAGCTTTACCTAACACCTTATAAAGTTATTAAGTAGAACCATAACAATCTAGAAACTTTTTTTCAGTCAGAGGCTTTAAAAACTACGAAACTGGGCAGCCACTCTGCAGTGTCTCCAGAAAAGCAACTTTCCCTATAAAGATCTTTTCATGCAAAGGAGTTTTTTAGCCAGTATACTGTTAAACGGGCACAGAGCAGTTTACAATTAGTGGTTTGTTTGCCAAAGTCAATTTCTTTCAACCTAAATGGAAAGTCATAAAAAGAGGCAAATCTGCAAAATGTTCAAGAGTCTCCTCCCTCCCTTCCCCTCCCTTCCCCTCCCCTTCATATTAGCTCACCCTGCCTTCCAGTTTTACATGAAATTCAACATGTGACCTAAAAGGGGAAACATTTAAACTGGAAAATCCTCCACTGGTTGTATTAACCCCTAAAAAAGATCTTTCAGGAAACCTCAAAAATTTCTGAAGGAAGTGATTTTTAAAAGTTTCTTTCATAAAACTCATTTTGTAAGCTCCATCACCTCTTAAGAGCAATGTGACACTTTCCTATATAAAAAATTGAAGCTCAAATATTCCAGAATCCAGAGCTATCTCTAATCTTGAAGTCCAGTCAGATCAGACTTCACTCATTGTTCTAGGCAGTAGCTAAGGCAACTTTCACTTGATCTGATGCACCTTCTTTCCATGCCAGGTTTTCAAAATCTGGAAATCTGTCTTGCATTTGAAGTCTAAACTCTGAAAATAAGCACCAGTGACTCTTCCACAAACCTATTCTCACTCTCTCCTTGAGGCCCCCCCTCCACCTCTGCTTCCTAAGCTCACTCCCAAACACTACATGGCTTGTGAAAGGTGAATCACCTGATTTTTCTGTCTCATTTTCAGCCTACCTTGGCTCACAAGAATGTTTCTGCCACTGTTTCTAGGCTCTAAAACTAGAACACATATGGGTTTAAACACTGGTCAAAAGATGGAGTGTCTTGTTCCTAAGTCTGAATTCATTCTCTTGGGCTTAATAAACCGAAGTAAAGTGGGCTTCATTCCTTCCCTCCTCTCTCTGACCCCCTACCCCAGGTACAGGAAGTTTCCCCCCAGGTCCTCTCTGTAGTTTTCTCTCCTGAACATTTGTCAGTGTTTTTCATGTAATATCAATAGATCTTGAAGGTATGATGAGGTTCTCAAGTCCCTGTAAAGACTAAAGAGCCTTCACTTCCAACTTCCAATTTAAGGAAGTGAAATAAAAGCAACGTACTTTAAAAATTTTTACACATAATAAAACACTTTAATTATTAAAATGGGAGAACTGAACATAAGATGCCATTTTAAATGTCTGTAAGACCCTGTTTAAAATGTTACGTTTTTATTGACCTAAAATAGTCTAATAAACAAATTTTGACAGGCTAGTCATAAGATTGTAACAACTCTTTTTAATCAGAGCCACATTTTTTTTCTTGCAAAGAGAATGGACTTTGTACTACTGTATTAAAACTATTTTTTTTTGTCGTTTCATAAAGTTGCTTCCTGTGGTATGCAAAAGGCCAAAAAGGGTATTGGTATTTTGAAACAGTGAACAATGCTCTTCTGTTCCCCCCCCCCCCATTCTTGTTACTGTATGTAGCTATTAAACAAAAATGTCTGCTTTTAGTCAAAGATGGCTACAGGAGTCTGCAGGCTTCCCTTAAAGCTTTTGAAGTTAACAGCAGTCAGAAGTCTGTGATCCCCTAATTATATCATTATCAGGCACATAGTTTCAGTATCTGTGACTTCACATCAGTCTCAGTCACTCCCTGTTCTGCCTGCCTTTGATGGGGCCAGAAGGCTTCCCTCTGCAGGCTGCAAGGGCTGTTATTTAGGGTTAATTACACCCTTCCTTCCAAAATAAATAAATACTGTAGCACATCATCATCACTGTGCTAGCTTATCCTTTAACCTCATGCAGGGAACATGGCAATTATAGGAAAGGGAGTGGGGGGGGGGGGTGATGGAAAAGCTAAATACCGCTCCTTACTTAAAATACATTATATTATCTATTCACATACTGTTGTGGGGGTGGGAGGAAGGAGAATCTTAACAAAGTGTAAAGGAAGTCCATCCATTTCTACCTGAAAGGTAGAAAAACTGCGGTTAAGAAAACGTCCAAATACACAACCTTTTCGTGGGGAGGTCTGTGTAAAGTATGAAGCGACTGGTGGAGAATAAAGAGGCGTACAGTTGAGTGAACATCCTTCCCTGTCCTAGCAATACACACAAACACACAAGCTAGGGCTGGGGGTGAGGGGGAAGAAAGGCTCTGCTGATCCTTTTCCTCGCCCGCGGCCCTCGGGGAGAAGAGGCGGTGCTCTGAGCCTGTTAAGATGGCCCCGCTCCACGACTGGAAACGTTCAGAAGTTCATTAAAGACAGACTAACAAAAACATTTTGACAACCACTTGCCCCGGAGGTCTGACTTTACATCAATGAGCCCGGGCAAAGACTCAGGGAACTGGAAGGGGCAGCGGAGGCGGAGAGAAGAGGAGAGGGCGGGGGGGAGGGAAAGGAGAGCCCAAGTCCGAGGGTGCCCGCGTCTCCTGCAGCCCGAGAACGCACCGCAGCCACTTCTAAGAACGCACCAACTTGTTGTGACCTGTGGGCCCCGACGCGCTGCGGGAGGAAATCTCACTCGCTGCTAACAAAGGCTTGGCAGCCGGCTTCAAAGCCCACTTGGCCCGGGCGCAGGAGACGGATTCCCCACCTCCCCCAGCCCGTGCTGTGCCCTGCGGACAAGCTGCTCCGCTCCACTCCACTCCACTCCGCGCCCAGATACTCCGTTCCCACTCTCCTCCCCCCACGTGGAAAAGTCGGGGTGTGGGACTGGTGGGGGAGGTAGCAGCAAATGGGGAAAAGGACAACCCACTTCTCCAAGAAACCTGGGAGAAGAGGGTGCTTTCATCTCCCGGATTGCCATTCTGGTCCATCAGTCCAGCGTGGAGTCCACGCGCACAGACATACACGTAGAAACACACACACATACCCGCCCTGCAGCCGCCCCCCTCCCGCGCCCCGCTCACTCACCTTTGGTGAGCAGGATGGCCATGGCGCACAGCTCGATTTGCAGCCAGATGAAGATGTAACTGGAATGGCGATCCATTTAACCCCCCCACCCAGGCGTCGCGCCCCCGCCCGGGGCTCCCGATGTCGGGGGGCTCCGCGGCAGCCTAGGACGCCCCAGCCGGGCTGCTCATGGGCGCTCGCACAGCGTGCAACCGACAGACAGACTGATGGACTGGAGCGCAGCCAAGCGGCCGGCGCCCCCTGGTCGCCTCCAAGTCCCCGCTCCCCTTCTCCGTCTGTCCTTCCCAAAGGCCGGCGGGTCAGGGCACACAGTCCGCGGCAAGAGCCAGTCTCCGCCGGCTGCTGGAGAAAAGAGGGAAGGCAGGAGAAAAAGTTTTGCCGCCGCCTCGGCCAACCCAGGTTGCCCTAATCTGCCCCGCGCGTCCCGGCGCTTCTCTCCAGTCGCAGCCGCCGCCCGTTTCTGCTGCTCCAGCCCGGGGAAGCGGCCTCAGCCTGCCCGGCCGCCCGCACAAACCAGATCGCTTTCTTTGAAAGGGAGAAAACGTTCGCAAAGCTCCCAAAAGCTCCGCGACGCGTACTCTCCGCTCGGCCTTGGCCAGAGCCTCTGCCTCGGCTTGCTCGCCTCCAGCGCTGTAAATAGCGCCGCGGAACCCCGAGCTCGGCCCGCCGGAGCCCCTCCCCCTGCCCCGCCCCCTGGGAGCTCTGAGCGCCGCAATACGCGGCCGCGATTGGCCCAGCAGCCTTTGTCAGTCACTTTCGCGGTGGGGGGAGGATGGGCGCGAGGGAGGGGGCGGATTTGTCTTCCAAATCTCCCGACCCAGAGAGCCTGAATCTGCTAAGCTAGAGCGTGCAGCCTGTCTTCTCAGTGCTTCCTCTCATTCATCACACGCACACGCACACACGCACACACGCACACACACACACACACACACACACACACACACGCTCACCAACTTATAGTCCCCACCCCGTGTTTGCTTCCCCCATCTTTAAAATACTTTAATAGCTTGCATTTATACAGCTTTATACAAAGTGCGGTCCTCACAACAGTCCCATGAGGTTAGTAAGGCAAGTACCATTCTTCTTCTACAAGTGAGGGAACTGAGGCCAGAGACGTAGTGAAGCCAGTAATGCCCACAGCTAGTGTGGGGCTGACCCTCCTCTGGAGCAAACGCATCCCAACTGGCTTTCATTTCCTTACTCATCCTTGTCTCCCTCTCGACCTCGACCTTCACATCTCTACTTCCTCGATCTCCACACTCGTCTGTCTGCCAACCTGGGCTCAGAACAGCGCAACTCTAGAGAACAGGTGTTGGTCCCTCAGCCTTCGGTTCTAGGCATCCCGGGACAGTCCTGTCAGGCTGTTACAAGAGCCTTTTTAGGAAATATTAGGAAAAGAAGCAGACGCTCAAACCCAGGGGCACACACATAGCTGCCAGGGTCCTTTTCAGCTGCCTCCCAGTCTTCTCCCTGCCACACTCACCCGCCTTGAACCACCCTCCCGGTGATCAATAAAGCCCAGACAGACAGACTGTTGATCAGAAGGAGCCGAGTTGGTTCTTTCTCCCCAGTAGACTGGGTACGAGTAGCCAGCTAGAGACACTTAACGAAAATTAGCAAATGCAAAAGCACCAGGCGCCAGTGAGACGACACAGACCGAGACTGACACTCAATTATCCCCCCAAACAATCGCAGGCAAACACACAGGCAGAACCTGATCAATATCAGTCCCGCAGTGATCTCCTTACTGAGATGCTAATTCACTTATTAGGGCTTGCTCAAGAAGCCAGCCAGCTAACACACCCAAGTCAGGTTAGGTCTTGGGGGATTTGGTTCGAAACCCTCTCCAGTGAATTCCCCACAGGACTGCAACAAACTAGACTCAAAACCACTGCCAAACTTGCCTTTTAAGACCAACCTATAGAAAGTTCTCCAACCCAAACAAGTACAGAACAGACACTGTTTTCTGGTTGTTTAAAAAAAAAAAAAAGCATCTCCCTGGAGACGCGTTTATTTATTTTATACTAAGGTGACAGGTGTTAGGTCAAATCCTTTAAAACAGTAGTGAACGTTAGTGCTGAGAAATGTGAACCGATCCTTTGGGTGGAATCACCTAAAAACGTCCTAGCCTTAAAGTTGAAAAGATGTTATATGTTTATAAATTTTACTGAGGAGATAACAGAGGAAACGGCCTTTGAAAAGAAAATGTTTCCGTAGAAAATGCTTGGAAAAACTTTGAAAAGCTTTTGTAAAAAAAAAAAAAATCACTGAATTAAAATCTATTTGAAGAAAGGGAGGGGCAAATCGAGTACTGAAGGAGAATTAGTTCTGACACAAAAGTACAGAACTGAGGACTACAGTAGATAGTTTGTGTTTCTCAAAGGCTATGAGAGTGTGTCTTTGAAGTAAAGTTTGCTTAAACCAGGTTTAAATCTTGGCAATTTCTGTTTCTTAGGACCAACTAATAATTCCACTTATGATGCAGACTATTCGTAAATTAGAAAGAAAAAAACCCCTGAAATTTTAAAAGTTGCCAACCTTTACTAGTCATCAAGAAATTATCCAACTTGGATGTGGTTATGAGGAGTGATCTTGGAAGTTCACTGGTATACGGTAATTAGCACTTTATTTTTGTTCCCTCATTATGTATGCATTCTTTTAAAAAAGTTTTTGGTAATAAAAATACATTCAATCTTCTCTCATAACTCAGAACAACCTCTTTCTGGTGATTCCTCTAATAGTAAATTAAGATAGTTTCATGGCTGTAGACATTTTTAACGGTTGAAAATCACATTCAAGAAGAGCACTACTGGCAACATTTTATAGCCCATATGGGTATGATGGTATTGGAGAGGAGACAGCGTCTCAGAGGATGGAACGAAGTCATTTGAGAAATGACTAGGAAAAATGAAAAACATGAGAAATAAAAAATTATTTAGGAAGAGTACAGAAGGCCTTCAGCAGTTAGCTTCCTGGCTCCCCTCAGGGTAAAAAAAGGTCTTTGTTATATAATTTTCATAAAATTTTTAAGATAACCTTTTTATTCCTTATTTTCACATGTAGGTTGCTAGAAAATATAGCAGGAAAAAAGGAAACAAAATCTGGTATTCTTTGGGCTTTCAGTTTAAGAAAACTTTTATGCTTTGGGACAAAAAAAGAAAAAGAGAAGGAAATTATGTTATAACCAAGAAAAAGAGCTCAGGGCTGTCTTTGACTAAGAGCAGCAGGACCACACTAGGCATTAATGATTGCTGCCTCCTCTTTGAATAAAGTTCTAGGTATGACTTGCATGTGAATGTATGTATTAGAACCAGAAGTCCTCACTACCATGTACTTTCATCTTTGCCACATGCCATAAAATCACTTTCTAAATTTTGTTTTCATATGGAAACTACAGAAAACAAAAACAAAAGCAAAGACTATTTTGCCACAGCAAAATTTTGCTACCCTTTGTAATCAGATCTAGCATAATCATATTTGAACACCAAAGAAAAAACTACTACTTACCAAAGTTATATGTGATTCCTGCCTTCAGGAATCTCTTTTCATGATACTGAAGAAAAACACCTTTAGTTGCATCAGATTCATAGAAAAATTCAATCATTTTCAAGTTACTTCCTGGCTCACAACAGCGAAGCTATGCCTTGTCCTTTAATGATAGAATCAAATATTTAGGCATGTTAGTTATATGAATTCCCCAAAATACACAGATTTTTCAGGTGAGATCTAGAATTCCCAGGAGCACCTTTTTAAAATCCCATATTCTCAGTAGCATTTGGACATTCAGACCTAAAATTGACTTTCATTGGAATAAGGTCAGAGGTGGGAGATTAGCCCAGTTCAAAAGAATGACAGTCTAGTGAAACATTTTTTTTTCTGCCAAAATGGAATGGGAGATAAGGACTGCAGAGGCCTGGGGCAGTATGATAGAAGTGAGGAGGAAAGTTAGCCCAGAGCTTTACTTTTGTTGACTGAAGCCCACATTCCAAAAGGGCCTTCCTCCCTCCCACAAACAAGCATAAATACAATGAGGTCTTACAAATGGACCAAGATTCACCTACCTGGCTTCTCTTTTCTCCCCAAGTGCTTGTAAAGCACCTTTCTGATCAGCAAATAGACTTATGTTATAGACACACTAATTTAATTAGGCCAGCTTAATTACCAGAGGAACATATCCTACATTGCTACTGGCCTCTGCGTATGTCTTACATCTTTCCAGGCCTTCTTCTTCTTCTTCTTGTTCAGTCCTATCAGACTCTTCATGAGAACCATAGTGCTGTCAGTGGGGTTTTCTTGGCAAAGATACTGGAGTGGCTTGCCATTTCCTTCTCCAGGTTATTCGATAGGTGAGGAAACTAAGGCAAACAGGGTTAAGTGACTTGCCCAGGGTCACACACGAAGTAAGTGTCAAAAGCCCGATTTGAACTAGGGTCTTCCTGATTCCACTTCACCACCTAGATGCCCAAAGACTGTTTTAGTCAATAAATGGAACAGCAAGATAGTCTCTGCTCTAAAGTGTTTCTGCTGGACATTCAAATTTGTGGATATTTATTTCAATTTGATTGACTCTTTATCTCCCAAATGCCTTTTCTCTATTCCCCAGAAACCACCCAACTCCCACCCCAATCACTCAAAGTTTAGACCTTCTTATCCCCTCTGTCCTTGGTAGTCCCATTATTTATAACTCCTCTAATCAGAAGGCTTTCACCTTTGATGTTGGATCTTTCAGTTGGAGGTCTCATTAATAATAACTAACATTTATATAGAATTTTAAGGTTTTTGAAGTTCTTTACAAAAACAGAGTGTCCCACAAGTCTTAGGGCAGTTTAAAGCTTATTTTTAAAGTTGTAAGCAGGATTAAACTGCATTAAGACTTTTAGGACAGCCTGTATTATCTCAGCTGATCCTCACAGTAAACCTGTGAGGTAAATGCTATCATCTTCACTTTAATGGGGAGCAAATTGAGACAGGTTAAGTGACTTGACCAGCTCACAAAGTCTAAAAGTTTCTGAGGTGAGTTTTGAACTCCGGTCTGTCTGACTCCCAGTGCAAAATTCTATCTAGATTGCCAAAATGCCTCCTATTGGCTGGATAAACACAGTGATATCTATATTTCAACTGAACTATTCCCCATTTCCATTCATCTGTCCTACTGCTTAGGAGAATTGATCCAGCATAATTTCAATATACATTTATTAAGTACCTGAAATGTGCAAAGTATTATGCCAAGATAAGAAAGAAAGAAAGAAAGAAAGAAAGAAAGAAAGAAAGAAAGGAAGGAAGGAAGGAAAAGGAAGGAAGGAAGGAAGGAAAAGGAAGGAAAGAAGGAAGAAGGGAAGAAAGAAAAAAGGGTAAAAAGGAAGGAAAGAAAGAAGGAAGGAAGGAACAAAGGAAGGAAAGAAGGAAGGAAAGAAGGAAGGAAGGAAGGATGGATGGAAGGAAGGAAAGAGAGAGAGAGGGAGGGAGGAAGGAGGGAAGGAAGAAAGGAAAGAAGGAAGAAGGGAAGAAAGAAAAAAGGATAAAAAGGAAGGAAAAAAAGAAGGAAGGAAGGAAGGAACAAAGGAAGGAAAGAAGGAAGGACAGAAGGAAGGAAGGAAGGATGGGAGGAAGGAAGGAAGGAAGGAAAGAGAGAGAGAGAGGGAGGGAGGGAGGAAGGAAGAAGGGAAGAAAGAAAAAAGGATAAAAAGGAAGGAAAGAAAGAAGGAAGGAAAGAATAAGGGAAGGAAGGGAGGGAGGAAGGAAGGAAGGGAGGAAAGGAGAAAGGAAGGAAAGGAGAAAGGAAGGAAGGAAGGGAGCAAGGAAGGAAGGAAAGAAGGAAGAAGGGAAGAAAGAAAAAAGGATAACAGGAAGGAAGGAAAGAAGGAAGGAAGGAAGGAAGGAAGGAAGGAAGGAAGGAAGGAAGAAAGGAAGGAAAGAAGGAAGAGCCTCTGACCTCAAGGAGCTGACATTCTACCAACCTCATCAATCTATGTACACAGATAAATAAAAACAAAGTAGTGAGTGGAAGGGAGCATCGAAGATAGCAAACAAACTATTCTTGGAAAATTGAGGGAAAGAAACAAAAAACAGAGAGAGACAGAGACAGATAGAAAGAGATAGCTAGTAGACCAAATAGTGGAATTTGGGAAGGCTTGAAGGAAGAGGTGGCAAATTCTAGGGAAATGATTCATTTTTAAGAAAATTTAATATTAAAGACTATGAAAATACCTTCAAGTTGGATTCAGTTTACCATATTGAAATAACATGTCAGACAATGTTTTCAAATGGCATGTTTCTGTCACTTTAATTAAATTTGGCAAATGGATAGAGATCTATGATTCCACTGAATTCTGTAATCTTCCAAACTACTACTTTTTTTTTTTAGTAAAAGATGGGCAATATTTTTTCCTAATGCATTTTTTCTCTATCCCCTCCGCCTTCTTTTTTTTTCTTTGACCATCCATCAGTTACAAAGACGTTCATGCAAGTCTACAAATTTCTGTTATCTATGCATGGCCTTCCTTGGTCTATTTTCAATTGATTTGTATTTACTTTATCTACGTATTTAGCTTGTTTCAACCACTTTATCACTTCATGGGCATAGTTTCAAACACACAAGGTAGAAGAACGTCCTTCTTAATTTTCTGGTACAAAAATTGTTATCACTTCACCCCCTACTAGTAAAATGAGTCAAGGCCATTCCTTGGGTTTAGTTCAGCTGTCTTATAGCCTCTTGGGTTACAAAGCATTTTTATAAAGCCTTATCTTGTTTGATCTTCATAACAATCCTGCTAAGTGGGTTATGTAAGTATTATCTAATATTTCCATTTTATAGATGAGGAAACCAAGCCTCAGAGAGGTAACTCCTAACTCAGAGAGATTACTGCTCTAGTAAGTGGAAGAGATAGGACTTTTAACTACGGTTTTCCCAACCCAATCCATTTAATACATGATTTTGCTTCTTCTTTTTTCTTTTTCTTCTTTTCCCCCATTTTTGGGGAGGTATTTTGAGCCATACCCTTGATTTTACTGGTTTGGGGAACTCTGTGGAACTGGTACAGATGAACAACTTGTCTCTAACTTAAACCCTTGGAGAGTTGCTGGGGCACTGAGAGGTTAAAAGACTTGCCCAGGGTAACAGCCAGTATGAAAAAGAGGCAGTACCTGATTCCCGTTCTTCCTGACTCCAAGGCTGGTTTCCTATCCTTAGGCTCAACTGTACTTTGATCTTGTAACAATTCAACATCATGTGAAACTAGGTTGACATAATCATAGGACCAAATGACCATAGGCGTAGGCTTACAGATTTAGAGCTGGGAGAGTCCTGAGAGGCTGGCTAGTTCAATTTTATTTTACAAAGCTCAGCAAGCCTTTGTAACTGGCCCAGAATTACATAGCTCATAAGTGTGTGAGGCAAGATTTGAACCCAGGTCTTCTAGCCTCCAAGGTTAGCACTCAATCCACTATGACAAGCTGCCTCAATTCAGTTTCTTTTGACCAACCTTCTGAAGAGCACAGAGAAGTCCTGAGCTTTCAGGACTTTGCCTTTCAAAACATTTGAGTCTCTCCCTGTCTGTCTGTCTCTCTGTCTTTGTCTCTCTGTATCTGTCTCTGTCTGTTGCTCTGTCTCCACTTTGAAATAGCTTTCTTCTGCTTCCAAGGAAACTTCTCTTAAGAGGGCCTAACATAGGCCCAGACAATCAGCTGCTGTGGAGTCTCCCTTGTGCCTGTAACAGTGGTAACAAGATTGTACACAAACCTAAAAAACAGATGTGTGTAGATAGGTGCCATTTACTTACTAGACTTGATATTTTGTTGGAATTGATTTAAGTAATTTATCCTACTAAAAAAAAGGAGCTGGGAAGAGGGGGAAGAAGAGGAATTATGTAGATCATCTTTCCTTGTGCAATTAAAATAATCCTGCAATAACTGTTTGAAGGAGTCACTTAACACCACCTACCCCAGTCAGTTTCCTCGTTTTCAAATGCGAGAGTTCAATAAGATGATTTCTAGGTTTCCTTCCAGCTTTTCAGCTATGATCCTATAAGCTATATTACTTAACTCTTACATTATTTCACTTTTCCTGTACGTATCTTGTCATCTCCCCCCACACACACACACCCCTCCCCTTTAGATTTTAAATTCTGTGAGGCCAGGGGGGCATATATTCTTTCCCCTGCTGCATTGCTTATCTTGGTAACATGCATACAGTAAACCCCAATAAATAGTCAGGTGAATAAAATGAATGAGTTGGGAAAGGTATTTATATATTTAGTAATAGAAAAATATATTTACTAAATTTTCCTAAATCTATTACAAATAGAGAATGCTTTGCTTTATTGAGGGAAAAAAAGACTTCATTCAAACCAGAATTTTAAAAATCATCTTGAGAACCAATGGGAATTAGGTAATTATCTTTGGAATCCTGGCTCTGGTTCAAATCCTGTGTGGCCTTGATCAAATAACTTAAACTCAGTGGACCTCAGTTTTCTTATCTGTAAAATGGTGTATATGTGTACAAGATGGCCTCTAAAGCCACTTCCAGCTAGAAATCCGTAATCCTAAAATATTCATGGTTGGTTTCAGGATTCCTCTAGCAACAAGAGACTTGCCTCTTCCCTGGGGCCTGAAGATTTGGGCAGGAATGCTACCACCTCACCACCCCACTCCACCCCCACCACCAGTCTTGCTGCCTAAGCAAAGTGATGATATCTCTTCAAAGGCTTTATAAGTCTTGCCAGCAAGAGTTTGCATCCACTGGTTTGCAATTGTCTGAAAATCAGCCTAGACAAATTGGTCCGAGTGACTTACCATTATGCAAGAATTCTAGACAGCAAAGAACAAGAAATGACTCTCAAGGATCCATAATTCATGCTCTCTGATCCCTGTCTACTAGGAAACAAAAGGGAGTATTTCTGACTCAGTAACTGTTCTCTCAGGTGAGCAAAGCAGGTCTACAGAATATTCTTTTGAAGGCTTCTTCTGGGGCTTTCTTCACTTTTGAAAGAGAAGGAGGCTTTTCTCAGGAATGCCCTAATCCGGGATCTGGACCTCAGAGCATTCCAACTTGGGGAGGCTCTATCTCTTCCCTCTTCTGTGACCCCATTGCCTACAAGAAGGCCAATGAAAGCATCTTGGCCTCTCTTGCTTCTCTTCCTCTTACCCCTGAGAGAATGTCCAGGAAAGAAAATGGAAGGTATTTCTAGGAGACAAGTTGGCATCTGGGCGTGGGGGAATCCAGCTTTGAGGTCATTCATCCTATTAGGCACCTAGCCTGTGAATGGGGTCCAGCCAGGAGCAGCAAAAGCAAAGCAAATAACTCAGTCATCTGTAGGATTAGTCAAACCCACACACCTGTGGGGTGTGTGTGTATGGTACGTGTGTATGAGGTGTGTATGTGTGTGTGAGTGTGTGTGTATGGTGTGTGTATGTGAGTGAGTGTGTGTGTGTGATGGACTCCTTTGGTAGTCTAGTGAAGCCTATGGAGCCCTTCTCTGATGTTTTTAAATGAATAAAATAAAATACATCGGATTGCAAAGGAAACCATAGGTTAGTGAAAATAATGATTCTTTTTCCCCAAGAAAGCTTCTCTGACTTCATGAAATCTCCCCCCAGACCTGGTCTGTGAACCCCAGGTTAAGATCGCAGAGCCTGGGGGTACGGGGAATGGAAGGCAGGGCGTAAGTGGGGGAAGCTTGGAGACCAGCAGATTTTACCAAGTTTCAAGGGAGAACACTCCCCCTAGGGCTCCACGCATTTTTCTGCTTCCTACCTTATTGGAATGAAAGCAGCTAAGGGCTTTGGGATCTTATAAAATAAACCATAAAGCGCCAGGCTCCTCTAAGTTTTTCCATTTAAAAAAAGAGAAAGAGCAGCAGCTTTCGTGTCTCCGACCAATCAATAGTAAGAAGACTTGCATCCGTCCTCCGAGAGGACTCGGGGGCTGGGAAAGGGGCCAAGGGGATCGATAGGCAGGAGAGTGGGGCTGGGAAAGAGGCGGCAGAAGGCAGACGAACGAGAGCAGAGAGGAAGGGAGGGAGAGAGAAAAGGAGAGGGGAAAGGGAGGGAGGGGAAAGAGAGATGTGGGGAGAGAAGGGAGGAGAAAGAGAAAAGAGAGAAGGGAGAGTGAGAGGAGGGCAAAGAGGGACAGGTGGGGAGATGGACAGAGAGAGACGGCGAGAGGGAGGGAAGAGAGCAAGCTAGGGAGATGGATTGGGGGGAGGAGAGAAGAGAGGGCAGAGACAGAAAGGAGGAAGAGAGAAGGGCGGTATATAGAGAGGAAGAGATGGGGAAAGGGAGAGAGAGACAGACAGACAGAGACAGGCAGACAGAATGACAAAGACAGAAAGAGAAAAAATGAGAGAGACAGAGACAGAGAGACAAAGACAGAGAGAGACAGAGACAGAGAGGGACGAAGACAGAGAATGAGGGAGACAGAGAGAGAATGAGAGAGAGAGAAAGAATGAGAGAGATAGAGACAGAGAGAGAGAGAGAGAGAGAGAGAGAGAGAGAGAGAGAGAGAGAGAATGAGAAAGAATGAGAAAGAGACAAAATGAGAGAGACAGAGAGAATGAGAAAAAGACTGAGAGAATGAGAGAGACAGAGACAGAGATAGGGAGGCAGAGACAGAGAGGGACAGAGAGACAGAAAGTGAGAGAGAGAGAGAGAGAGAGAGAGAGAGAGAGAGAGAGAGAGAATGAGACAGAGAAGGAATGAGAGAGAAAGAGAGAAAGAAAGAGAGAAAGAGAGAATGAGAGAGACAGAGAGAATGAGAGAGAGAGAATGAGGGACAGAGAGAATGAGAAAAAGACTGAGAGAGACTGAGAGAATGAGAGAGAAACAGAGAGAATGAGAGAGAGAGAGAGAGAGAGAGAGAGAGAGAGAGAGAGAGAGAGAGAGAGAGTTCCCTCAGGGGGAAATGCAAACACTGGAGAGAGGCAACAATTATTGTAATTGAAGGTAATGACGCTGAGGCGCCAGGAGCTCCAGCCCTGCTTTACATCATTCAGTCCTGAGCCACACACGCGTGCGCACGCACACTAGCACACACACTAACACACACACACACACACACGCACTCTCACACGCATACACACGCAGGCTCCTGCCCCTCCCCCCACACCGAGGGCAGGTCACCCCCAGTCCCGCCGTTCTGGATGCCACCCCAAGCTCCTGCTCTTGCCCAGGCTTCCCAGCGCCCCCAAGTCTGCATTCACCCCCCAGGAGTTGCCTTTGTCCCCTTAGGTCACTAGCTGCAATTGCGCTCCCAAAGCCAGAGTGGATTTTGTACTTATCTCAGCCTCGCTCACCACGACCCCCTGTCCTGTTTGTTAATAATTGATCGGTACTGACTTGTCTCAAAGACAACCAGGGTACTGGTTCTTCCCAGGACTGAAGTCTTTTAGGGTCAAAGTCAATTCCACGCTCCATCCCAGTTGCCCCCTCACTTTCCAGTCACAGACTGGGTCAGAAACGGTAATACCATTCGCTATTTGGTGACTGAAAATGGGAGACTGGGGGAAGGTTGGGGACATTGGCAGTTTTATTTCGAAAAAATAAATGACTTGACCAAGTAGTCCATTAGTTCACCCAAGTGGAGAATTCGAAGTGGGACCAAACATCTCTGTGTATACTCAAGTGCAGCTGTTTTTAGGACAACTCTTCCCATTTCAAGGGAATTTCAAGGGAAGTTAGGAAAGAAGGAAGAAAGAAGGGAAGGGAGGAAAGAAAGAGGGAAGGAAGGGAAGGGAATGAGGGAGGGGAAGGGAGATTGTGGTAGATACTAGATGGGGAAGCATAAGAGACAGGTAGTATTCCTTGGTAAAGCAATGGATGCTTAATTAAGGTAGAAGTTGGGAAAAAGGATTTTAGCTGTGCACCTATGATAATACCTCTAAAGTACTCCAAGCCAGCCACCACCCCCATTCGCACCCCCACCCCACCCCCTCTTCTCTGTGGTCACCTCCCAGAGGCACAACTTCTGATTCCAGATACTCTGTGGGTCTACATTCACTCAAAAACCGTAGTTCATAGTTCGAAGCAAAAGCATTTAATGGATTAGCATAGTTGTTTTTTTTTAAGTAGCAATAAGACATTTCCTCCATTGTGTTCATTTCCTGGGACACACTCTCTCACAAGTACACCCACATCAACAGACCCTCTTAGGGAACACATATGAACCTATGAAGAACACATGTATATGAAGAGGCACATGTACAGGTATGAAAATGACTCAGCTAGGCAGGTCATGATTACCATCCTGAGCCAAATAAAAAGACTTTCTGCCATGTCTTGGCTTGGTAAAATGTGTTAGTAAAGCAACTTGCTACCAAAGTAAGAGAGGAAGGTCCTAGACTCTAATTTTGGTCCCAGAAGCCTCCATTATCTCTATAGGAATGAAATGGCCTCAGGTGTGTCACTGAAGGATCCAATGGGCTCTCTGAGTTTATGAAAGACCACCTTGGCAACAGGATTCTTAGCACCTTAGTTAAGTATTAAATGAAATTCAGTCTCAATTCAAGTGGGATTGCAAATCAAAGTTATAACATATTTCAGCTCAAAAATACTTCAACACCTTTAAAAGACATAGGATTTCATCCATGGGAGTACTCCTGCTGCCAAGATAAGGCTGGACCCCTCCATTCCTTGGTAGGTAAAATCCTCATGAGTTGCTGTGGACAACACCACCAACAATTATCATTTATTTGGTAAAGGGGCTTCTGGAGCCTATGAGGATTAGCTCAGCTGGCTGTCCAAAGAGAATCAGAGTCTATCACTGGGCCTGGACCTGAAGTTCTTACAGTTCTGTAGGACCTTTGGGAGCTGCTGCTCCGTTGCCACAGCCTCCCTCCCACCTTCTAAAACCCAGGGTCACTTCCCCGCCCGCAAGAAGAAGGTGGTTAGCTTGGGCAGTGGATAGAGTGCTGGGCCCGGTGTTAGGAAGGCCTGGATTCAAATCCAGCCTCATATTCATACTAGCTGTGTGACCCTGGACAAGTCACTTCACTTATATTTCCCTCAGTTTCCTCATCTGTAAAATGGAGATCAAAATTGTATTTATGTCCCAGAGTCGTTGTGAGGTTCAAAAGAGATGTAGAAAGTGCTTTGCAAATCTTAAAATGTGTATCAAAGGAGGACTTTAGTTGGATTCAGTTTTAATAACAAACATTTCTAATGATGTGTGCCTATGAGTACTAAATGTATAGATCCATGTTTCTCAAACAATTTAGCCATAGAACGTCATTGAGACAAAGTCTATAGATGAAACTCATAAATGTTGGTACAGGGGATCTTGGGATATGAAATATCCCCAAGTGATAAGGACATTTGGAGAGCAAAATAAAGAAAATTAAGTCTATCTGTATCCTCCTCCCCTATTTGGTATAGGGTAAATACTTTTGGATTAATTTAATATTTAATGTCGTGAAGAGGGATTGCCTCCATGATTTAATTTTAAATTAATTTAATTTAGTTAATACTTTATTCAATTTTTTAAAATTAAATTCTCTAGTGGAACTCCTATTAATATACTATGAAACACCAAGGTTATTGGGATCATAATTTGTGAAACACTTCTCTAAATATTACTTACCTTCATATTAGAACAGAACATATTAGAACCTTCATATTAGAATAATCTTAACCTCTTAAAACTAAGACCAGCATTGGGCATTAAGCTTATTTCAATGGTCAGGACCTGTAGTCCAACCTGGAATGTCTTGGATCTGTGCTGCTAAATCCAGAGGTTAAACACACAAGAAGGTTGGATTGTTCTGGCTTACTGATATTAACAGTTAATGGGACATATGCACACCTTTGCCTTGGATCTTAGGGAAAGTTACCATTTCATATAAAAGCCAAGAAATGATTTTACAAATGTCTTAGGTTATTGTTGCTTCTCCCATTCTCCCTGTTCCACTCTAACAAATGACCCCTTGTGTCTCCTTCCAGCTCTTCTCTCTCTGTCATTATGCCTCAGTGGTTATCTTTTTCTGCCAGTTGATGCCTGGTTAGACTCAGGAGACAAAAGGTCATTTCTTAAGAGTCATCTAGTCATAGTGGGCTCTACAAGGCTCTCTTGATAAGAGTATTTCTACACAGAAAAAAACTGCCCCATTCCAAAATTTTAAAAATGGTCTTCAACCCCCAAGGCATTTGTCCACATCCCTAATCTCTTGTTGTGTCAGAAACATTTGGGTTCTTAGCAAAGATACTGGAGTGGTTTGACATTTCCTCCTCTAGCTCATTTTACAGATGAGGAAACAGAGGCAAACAGGCTTAAGTGACTTGCCCAAGACTGCACAATTAGTGTCTGAGGCTGGATTTGAACTCAGGTCTTCCTTATTCTAGGCCTGGTGTTCTATCCACTCACTACACCACCCAGCTGCTCCATAAAGAAGCATTTTAGGGTTTGTTGTTTAGTCCTGCCGGGACCTTATATAGGGTTTTCTTGGCAAAGATACTAGATTGGTTTGCCATTTCCTTTTCCAGTGGGTTAAGGCAAACAGAGGTTAAGTGACTTGCCCAAGGTCACATAGCCAGTAAGTGTCTGAGGCCAGACTTGAACTCAAGAAGGTGAGTCTTCCCGACTTCAGGCCCAATGCTCTAACCACTGTACCACCTAACTGCCCTAAAGCCATAATCTAGTCAGCTATTTTCTCTTAATGCTATGGTTCCATATTGTTTTCCTAGCAGCCCATTATTAAAACATATGATGATAAGTAACACTTGAGGCTTAGCTCATATGAGGATTGGAACTATTCCATGCATCAAGATTAGGTAATCTAGTCCTGATGCAGCAGATTCCCTTCTATCCTTCCCTCATTCCCCATCCCCTCAGTGGCCTCTCAAAATATCTTTGGAAATCCCAAACTATCCCACATCAAATGATGACAGCACAGAGAACAGGTCCTCTCCTCGAGGGCTAAGACCACCAAATCTTATTTTGTCGCATCTTTTCAATCTCAAAACATGATGCATGGTTATTAATAATAATAACAACATTGATATAGTGTTTCAAAGTTTTCAACTCATTTCAGCCTCACAACAACCGTGTTATGCAGACATTACTGGTATTTTCATTCCCTTTTTACAGTTCAGGAAACTGCATCTCAGGAAGATTAGCTAATCTGTGTCAAAGGCAGGATTCGAACTCAGATCTTTCTCACTCCTAATCTGGCTCTCTATCCACTTTGCCAGGGTTGCCTCAGTGAAGGGAAAGAACTATTTCATTCTTTGGAGAACAATCTTATTCCAGACTGTCGAAATGGTGTTTAGGGAATGCTAGTTGACTGACCCTGAAAAAAAAAAGTCATTCATTCCTTCCTTTAAGCTGGGGCTAAGTCCTTTACAATTATCGTCATTCATCTTCTCAGAAAGCTGTTTTATTTTGTTTTGTTTTTAAAGATCTTACATTCCCAAGCGTGGAGAAGCTATGGCGGTCTCGTCATCTTTCAGGGTCAAGAGCATCATGGCCTCGATTCCATGGTGTGTGTTTCTTGCCCCCTTGTGGTGAAAAGGGAGAAGTTCTCCTTAGGGAAGCCTGAAGCTGTTCTGGACACCGACAAGATGTGTCATACCGAAGCATCTTCAGGCACAATGGTCAGTAACCAAATCTCAGCATGACTTGGGGTGGGTGTGAGGGAGGAGAACTGGTGATCTCTGGCTCCTATCCCTGCTTCCTGACTCCTTAGGAGCTTGGGCCAGTATTAGGGAGGGCTTGCCAGAGCCGAAGAGATTGAAAGTGAGCCTGGCTCTTTGGGGAAGCCACAGTGACCAGAGTCCTCAGGTGGTTCAATGTCTCAAAATGATGCCTCCTTACTCAAGAGTCAATGTCCCTTACCAAATTCCGAAGCCTTTGAAGCTCTTAAGCACCAGGGGATGCTTAGATGCAAAAGAATCTGGCTTATTCATTCCAATTGAATATTTTAAATAGTTTCAAAATAAAAAGTGAGTTGAAAGGTGTTAAAAGAGATGAGATGGTAGATAGGTCAGCAAGACAGTAAGATACAAATTAAAGTCCTCCCTGGGACAAATGTCAGCCATGTGACTCTGGGCAAGACACTTAACTCTTCAATGTACCAAGCAACTCCCTAAGACTTTAATCGAAAGACAATTACTGGTCTGCATAGGGTCAGCTAGGTGATACAGCAGATAGAGTGCCCTACCTGAGTTTAAATCTGGCCTTGAATAGTCACTAGTTGTGTGACCCTGGGCAAGTCATTTAACCCTGTTTGCCTCAGTTTCCAAATCTGTAAAATGAGCTGGAGAATGAAACAGCAAATCCCTCCAGGATCTTTGCCAAGAAAACCCCAAATGGGGTCATGAAGAGTCAGACAAGACTGAAAATGACTAAATAACACCTGGTCTACATGGCTGAATTTTCTGTAGCTGGAGTTCTTCCCACTGATAAATCACAGATCCTTACCAAAAATAAGAAATGCTAGGCATTGGGCAGAACAGTTGTAATAAATGTTGCTCTTTTTTTTTTTGCAGGGGGGGAAAGGCAGGGCAATTGGGGTTAAGTGACTTGCCCAAGGTCACCCAGCTAGTAAGTGTCTGAGGCCGGATTTGAACTCAGGTCCTCCTGACTCCAGGGCCAGCGCTCTATTCACTGAGCCACCCAGCCGCACCAGTTGTATTACATGTTGCTCAGTTGTTTTCACACAGACAAGCTTTTGACTTTTTGATCTGCGATGTAAAACATTTTCCCCATTTTATCATTGCATGGATATCTACAAAACACTGTGAGAAATGGTTCATAGTATCTTGGATTTCAAGCTGGAAGGGATCGTTGGGGGTCCAATCCTTTCTCCCCCAGGCTATCGATGAGCAAACTGAAGCTCAGGGAAATTAAGGCATATAGGGAGTAAGTGGCAAAGGCAAGATTCAAATCCAGTTTCTCTAACTCCAAATCTGTGAGGTCTCTGGGATCTGCCTCTAAGATCCTGGACTTTGATCATTGACCTTGTCAATGAGAACCGGGCCTCCACATCACTTCCTATCTAGTCCTAAACCATGCTAAATTAAGGCGAATCACACACACACACACACACACACACACACACACACACACTCAAACACCCCTTTTATAGCAGGCCTTAAAAAGCAGAGACTGTCCTGCTTCCTTCTGATGTATTTGCATCTTCAGTACTCAGCACAGTGCCAGGCACATAGCATTTAATAAATCTTTTTTTCATTCTTTCATTCATTCAACCTCAACCTTTCAAATTCAGCAAATAACCTCCCTTCTTGCTTCATTAATGTCACATCTCTCAACTTCTTTCCTCCAATGCTCTGAGACTTTTCTCTATCTTAGCCCATCTTTTCCTATCTTCCCTTCCCTTCCTATCCCACCATCCTGGACCTTAAACCACCATTCACCTCCCCTCTTCCTTTCATCTTCAGTCTCTCCCACCCAATTTGATTATATCTCCACCCACGGCATGCTCTAGCCTCTCCTATCCTCACTGTCCCTACAAAAAAGCTTCCCTAAATTCTCACATACACACTTATTTCTGTATATTTCATCCCCTCCACTAGGTTGTAATCTCCTTGAGGGAAGGGACTATTCACTTTTGTCTTTGTATCCCCAGTTCTCACAAGCTACTAAATGAAAAATGAGAACTCCACAGGGTTTACCAGCGGGATAGTTCATCCACCTCTAAGAAAGCAGCACTTAATTCCATCAAAAGTAAAGTACAAGCAAAGCTTAGAGAGATGCAGGATTCTTGGCTCAGTAAGAAGGCAGGTGAAATTCAGTTTTATGTTGATAGTAACAATCCAAAGCGCTTTTATGATGCCCTGAAGGCTATTTATGGGCCAAAGACCTGAGGTGCATCTCAACTACTCAGTGCTGATGGAGCCACATTGATTAGTAATAAGGATGTGATCCTGGAGAGATGGGCTGAACACTTCCATAATGTTCTCAACAGACGATCAATCAACACTGAAGACATTGACTGTTTACCTCAGGTTGAAGTCAATCCCTCCCTAGCTGAATTTCCCATTGAAGAAGGGGTTTTGGATGCCATTAGGCTCCTCTCATGTGGCAAAGCACCTGGTACTGATTCTATTCCAGCCAAGATTTACAAGGCAGAGGATCCATTGCTCATACCAAAGCTGACTGAAGTTTTCCAGGTTATAAGGCAAGAGGAAATTATCCCCCAAGAGTTCAAAGATGCCTCCGTTGTCCATCTCTCTAAAGGCTCACAGGAGGCACTTAAATACTGATTGATTGATTGGTTCCACAGCTCTGAAGCTACCACCTCATCTCTAGGTTTCTTTTCCTAGTCCAGCGTCTAGAAAGAGTAGTTTATGCTTTTGCTGACTCTAATTTCTCTCCCACCCACTTGCTACTCAACCCCACTGCAACCTGACTCCTCTCTTCATCAACTCATATGAAACTACTTCCTTAAAGGTCCCCAGTGACCTCCTAATCCCCAAATCCAATGGATTTTCTTCAAGTCACCAACCTTGACCTCTCCACAACATGAAAATGTTTCTCTCTTACTGTTGTCTTCCCCCTCAACACTCTCTACTACCCTGGTTTCTGTGACACTGCACACCCCTGCTCTAATTCTCCTCTGTATCCTTCACTGATTCTTCCTCTTCCTCATGTTCCTTAAATGTAATCTTTCGAGATTTTTCTCTTCTCTCCCTTCTTCTCCCTCCTTTTTTCATTTCCTCTCCTCTCCTTCTTTTCCTCTCCTCTCTTTTCTCTTAGTGATTTCATCCATTTTTCATTCATTTATCCTATATACTGACACCAGCTTAATTTTCCTAAAGCAAAGTTTTGATCGTGTAGCTTTCCTCCCCTAAAACCGTCAATGGCTTGAGATAAATTCCAAACTCCTTAGACTGACATCTAGGACCCTCCACCTCGTTATTTTTATTTCATAATACTCCCCTTTACATACTCTGCTTCCCAATCAGACTAGGAAACTCATTATTCCAAAAACAAATCTTGTGTTTCCACATGTTTATGCTTTTGCTGTTCCTTATAATCAAGAATTCCCTATCTCTTCATCTCTAACCATTGAAATCTTTCCCATCCTTCAAGTTCCTGATCAAATGGCCATCTTCCCATGATGCCCTTGGCAATCTCCCCAGTAACTCTGAAGGATATCTGTGTTTTGTGTCTCCTATCTGCTATTAAAATCATAGAAGCAAAGAACTTTAATGCTGGGAAGGACCTTAGAGGTCACCGAGTCAATCCCTTATTTTATAAGCTAGAAATTGATTAGACTAGAGAGATTACATTGACTTTACCATAGACGTACAACTACCTATTAATGATCTTTTCACTATGTGGGAGTACTTCCTCTTTGCTTTGTGTCATAATTATTTTTGTACCTATCTGACCTGTATATCCACTCTACCTCAGCTGCCACAGGTGTGGATTATACCTTAGATACCACCTCTAAAACTCTTCTGCAGCCTATGAGCTCAAACTCTGAAACTCACTTTCCTGATCATACTTTCGTGTCTTTCTATTTCCACCTCACTGCTGCTAACCCCATTCTTAATCCTCGTCGTGACCTCTGGTCCTGCCATTTCTCCTTGTTCTCTCATCCCATCAACTCTATCCTTGCCTCACTTTGCTCCCTCCATAGCCTTAACCAGATAGCTTCTTGAGGGCAAGAATTACATTGCCCTTGTCTCCCCAAAGCCTAGCATGGTATCTTGCACACAGGCATTTTATAAATCCTTATTTTTTTTTTGGAGGCAATCTGGGTTAAGTGACTTGCCCATAGTCACCCAGCTAGTAAGTGTCTGAGAGCAGATTTGAACTCGGGTCCTCCTGATTCCAGGCATGGTGCTCTATCTACTGCACCTCCTGGCTGTCCCAATAAATCCTTATTAAATAAAAGTATGAGTGGGGCAGCTAGGTGGCGCAGTGAGTAGAGCACCGGCCCTGGAGTCAGGAGGACCTGAGTTCAAATCCGACCTCAGACACTTGACACATGTACCAGCTGTGTGACCTTGGGCAAGTCACTTAACCCCAACTGCCCTGCCAAAAAGCAAAAAATAAAAATAAAAATAAAAATAAAAGTATGAGTGCATGAATATGGCACTACTATTTCCACCTCAGGCTACATTAAGAGGAATCCAGTAATCAGAACAAGGGAGGGCAATATACTGGTCAGATCAAATTCGCAATATTGTGCTCATTTCTGGGCCAACGTAAGAAAGCTCGGTTATTTCATCCTCACTAGAAGATGATTTAGTAGGTAAGCCCTAATTAAAGAGCTGCCTTAGACAAGTTGTGACTTACCCAGAGTCACACAACTAGTAGTCATCAGTCTGGATTTGAACCCAGGTCTTCCTACCTCTAAGCTCCATCCACTGTACCACCACATTTTAATTAGGATATTGACAAACTAGTGTATGCCCCAAAGAGGATGACTAGGAGTGTATGGAGTCATTTTAAAAGTCCCAGGAATTGTAATTAGAAGACCTGTGTTCTGTCTGTCTCCCACTCGGCTGTGAGAGAAAGCCCTGTGGAGGTGAGTCAACAAAGCAGCCTGGCAAGGGTTGAAAGACATCTTCGACCTGGACCTCCTCCTTAAATTGGAGGTTTGAGGAGGAAACAGGCAATCCGAAGCTTCCAATATAAGAGCTATTCCAGAGGTGGAGTGAGCCTCCAGGGTGGAGAGGCTTCTATGACATGAGAGAGAAAATCTTGTCGACCTGAGTCAGCAGTGTAGCCCAGGCAACTGGAAAGTGGGAGACTTTACACCTCCTGACACCTAGGTGGCCAACTGGGTACAGCATTAGCTCCAGAGTAGGGAAGACCTGAGTTCGAATCTTACCGCAGACACTACCAGCTATGTGACCCTGGGTGGGTCACTGAGCCGTGGGTAGCAGACATTTCTAGCTAAACACAATGACTACAATTTGCCTGTCATATCATCCTTGAAAACTGCGGAATATAAAAATGTGACCTAGGTATGCTGGAGTCAGCTTATACAGGCATTCAGAGACCATCGTTAAATTTTCAGTGTGAGCATTTACACCTCAGAAATGGCAAACACAACAAATTAGGGCATGATTTATTGTTTTGTTGATCATCTAGACATAAGAAAGTGATGGAGGGAATAATAACAGTGCAGATTAAACTTAAAGCTGTGTCATGGGTATTTTATTTTTTTGGAGAGCCAGTTGTTAAACATTTACCAGCACACTCCTACACAAAGCCTTACAGAGAAAAGCACAAGATGAGCTATGATGAGAAGCAGGTTGGTTTATGTGGGAAAAACCCCGGATGAAGAATCAGAAAATTTCACTTCATGACACATCTCTGCCACTTATTTGGGCAAGTCAGTTTCCCTCTCTGAATCTCAATTTGCTCAACTGTAAAATGGGAGTAATACCACCTGTCTTACTTAACTTCACAGTGTTGTTGCAAGAATTTGATGACATCATGGCATAAAAAATGCTTTGCAAAGTATATTCGAATCTAGTCTCCAACACTTACTATGTACCTTCCTTGGACCTCAGTTTCCACTTCTGCAAAATGAGGATAGTAATACTTATCCTGTTTACTTTGTAGGGTTGTTGTTCAGGAAACATTTGTAAACCTCGAAGTGCCCTGTCAATGTGAGTTACTCTACCATAGCAAGGGAGGGTCATGGGAGCTGAGAGTAAAGGCAGGTTGTATGCGTTGATTGACTCACCATTATTTCCAGATCTTCCCTCAGGTCCTAAAAGATTGGTCAGGGTTTCTGAGAACAGTTTTATAAATCACCCCTTGGACTTGAATTTTTTGTGACAGGAGCCGACCTGTCTAGATATCTGTCAGTGATGAATTTTCCTGTACAGCCAATTTTGACGAGTATGCGTTCCCTGTGTAGACATTGGTCTTCTGCTGTGGAAAATGCTCTGTGTATAATCCTTCACCCCAAATCCACAATTCTTGTGAATTACATAAACAAGAGGGATGATGTGTCATAGCCCTGAATCTGACAGCAATCTGATTCACTATGGGGCAAACTGGTGACACAGAGTCCATGATGGGGTCACCTGGGGGCTCTTACTGAGAAGTTCAAACCACATTTCATGATTGAGGATGCTGAATGAGAGGACCATAAATGGTTGCTGAGAGAATCGAGGATATAAATAACTTTTAAGATTGACTTCAAGGAGGGACAATTGGGCCTTCCCATTATAAGTCCCCTGGAGGGAATGACTGGCACCAGAGTCCAGGATAGACAGACCATGGGTCTGACCCAAGACAACAAATCTGGCTTTCTTACGACTAATCTCAGACAGCACAGTATTACAGATTCTGGGCAACTGACCAGATGTTTACAAGGCTTGTCCATTTCCACTTCCCTGCAAGTGACTTTTGAAGGGAAATTTCCTGGCTCAGATGCTAGAAAGAGTAGTAATTCAGGGCATTTTAAGAAACATTAGTCTGGAGCCAAGTGACCAGGCTCCTAGGTCCAAACCTGACACTCTCTATAGTGTGACTGTATGAAAGTCTTGTAATGTCTCTGGGCCTCATTTTGCTTGTCTATAAAATAGGGATGGAGAGGAAAGTAGCTTTCTAAAATTAAGAATGTATAATTTCTAAAGCTCCTTTCAGCTCTATGATTCAAAGGGATTCTCCACCTCTTATTTATATCAGCAGATCTTGACTCTTATTGACTATAATGCATTATGGTACTTCCGTGTTATGTCGGGACTTGGGGTAGGGGAATGATAGGAGCCCAAATGTGTAATCCGAATTTCTCGAACACAGCAGTAACTAATTAGACCTGGGAGTGTTTGAGACTAGATAAAACTTGAACCCACATGTACAACCAAATTTATTAGCAACATAAAATGCACTTGACTCAAGTTATGCTTTGCCCAGGGCCAATGATGTTCTTTCAGCAGTTCCATTGCCCTGGCCATTTGTCATGGATTCATTCCACAAATATTTATTATGATCAGGTGCCATGCACATATGCAAATGTGGGGCCCCAACCCTGTAAGAATACCGCAAAATGGACACAAAGCATCTTCCATTGGTTTCTGAAGACAGTGAATCATTTTTGTTGAGCACATGCTGGAAGCAGAACCCAGTACCAGGCACTATATGTTGTTGTCATGGCAACTGGCTGTAGCTATTAGAAACTCCGAGGATTAAAGGAGTAGGTCAGAAAGAAATGAAGAGGACTATCTAAGCGGAAAGACACAATTCTCCTTTTTGTGAATCACTGATAAGCTAAGTTTTTTCCCCCAGAAAGATACTTTCTAGGGACGTTGTTTCATTCTTTGTATCCCCAGCACTTGGCACAGCACAGACTTTTATGCTTGTTGACTGATTGATCTGTTTGGGGCAATTGTTAAGAAGTATCTATTTTGTCAAAACACAGAAACATTTTTAAAAGCAATGAGTGATGGTTATTTTTGTATCAGATCCACGGTCAGAGTCATAACTAACTTTGAACAGAGCCTTACCCAAAGGCGCTGATATTTAGAGGGTACGCTTTCCCTGCCAGGGCAAGTGACTACTATTGCTATGACTACCTTCCCAGTCCTTCCTTCAGGGCTCTTCTTGTGGCCACATTTTCTTTTCCCAGTCCCCACAGGAGCCAAAGATGCACTTCTTCCTTTCTGCTATGACTGCTCACACTGCCACTCGATGCTATGTTGGCTGCCCCCTCTCCCCCACTGTTCTGACCAAGGTGAATAAATTGATAGTTATGGCTCTGTCTGTGGTGAAAGGTGATCACTAACCACACCTGGATTATCTCCTTTCTTCTCTGACACCTAGTGTATTGCCTGGAAAATAGTTGGTGTTTAATATATGCTTGTCGATTGATCCTAGCCAAAAGTTGCAACTGGGATTAGTCACTACTTTAAATTCATCAGATAAGTACATTTCTTCCTTCGATTGTCTTGGGAAGTATATTGATAAACAGCACTATTAATAGCTAATATTTATATAGTATTTTAAAGTTCCTAAAGAACTTCTCTTACAACAACCCTGCAAAGTACTACAGTACAAAGTATTATTGTTTTCACTGAATAGATGAAGAAGAGGTTAAGGCTCAGAGGTGTTAATTGATTTGCACAGGTCCTTAAGTGTCAAAGCTAGGATTCGAGCCCAGGATTCTCCTGTCTCCAGGTCCAGTGATCTTTTCATTATACCACAATATTAACTTTTTGGGGGCTCTTAGGTACCATACCTGTCCCAGTAGCTTCCCTAATTCATTTCTTTAACACACCAACATGCCTGCAAATGGATTTTGCAAATACCCAGGAAATCATTTACTCTCACCTAATCGTTGCAGATCAACAGGAATGTGAATTGGAAAGACTGGCTCTCCTGCTGGGATTCTGCCCGAGAAACAACCCAATGGAACCATGAGTCATGTGCAAGAACCATGTGATCACCTTTTCCCTTTACTTCAGTCACCATCAGTAGCAGCAACAATCAACATTTTCTTATTCCCTAATGTACTGGGGGGAAAATATTCCCAGGAAAGGATGCCCCCCCAAATCCCCCCATCAATGTTTAACTTTCACTTTCAGTTAAAAAAAGCCTCCTCTGCACTCTTGATTCCTTCCTTTGTTTATAGCTGACAGTTAACAGAAAGTGCTTTGAGGTATTTGGCAGGGAGAGCAACAGGTAAAATAAAGAGATGGATGTAAGTCAAGGGAATGAGGTCATTCTGTCTTATGTATACACATACCTTCAGAACTAACGGTCATGAATTAGGAATAGCAGATAAATGACTTGTCAGACAGCTCTCCATGGTCCCGCTACAGGTAGAGGAACCCACATCCCTAGGATTCCTTCATTGTCTCTGTCAGCCAATGATTCCAGGGAAGAGTAAAAATGTCATTCTTCTTTTGGGAACTTGTCGACTCTAGAGAAGACCTAGGGAACACGGTGTTGTTTCTGGGGGATGGAGGAAGCAGATAAAATTCTCAGCTTAAAAGTTCTGTCCTTTAGGACAAATGTGTCATTTGGCCACAACATGACAGTGTACTTCCATGTGCTACTGAGCTCCACAACTAGATACTAATGATATAGTGAATTGTCTACTTTACATAAGATTACATACTGGGGACTGGATAAGGATGGTTGAATCTAAGTAACAGGCCCACTTTCCAACATTTTAATGTACTCAAATCCTGCAAATAAAGTTTCCAAATTCACCTGGAAAAACTGATATTCATTCAGAATTTCTCCTTCCCCTTTCCTTTCTTCATGGGAACACTGCCTAAGGTTTCAACAGAGCAGCACACTGTTTTAACAACCCAGCTACCAGCTTCTGTGGGGGCATAAGATCCCCCCCACAGCCAGCACCCAGGAGGCTTCTGGGATGCCAGGAAAGCACAGGTTCTTTTTATCTGCTTAAACAAGGAAAGCACGGTGAAAGGGTTGACCAGCTTACTTTAATCCAGCATTCAGTTAGCATACAGACAACATTCATTTAGTTCAGGGGAGAAACGCCAGCATTCAATTAGCATTCAGTTAGTTCAGGGGAGCATACAGACAAGCATCAAGAGACATACCAAATACAGATTCATTCACTTACTTCAGGGGAAAAAACCAGCACCCTGAGGTTCAGAACATTCATTTAGTTCGGGGGAAACGAACCAGCATGCCGAACCTCAAAACCAAAATACAAACAAATTACAAATATCAACAGACAGACCCAATACAATACATAGTTACCAACATCTGGGCTCGGCCCGAGAGCAAGGGCTGGCCCACAGTCGCGCTTGCCGCTGCTCCCACACCAACCAGAAAAGGAAAGAGAGCTCTTCAAGCTATCCTCTCCCCTCTTATAGAGTTTTTGACATCATCAAGTGCCGCCTGAATGACCAGGGCCGATTGGTTCTTGAGTTGGCCCCTTCCCCTAGGTTAACACCCAATAGGGTGTGGCTCTGGACTCAACACCTCCCCTCAGCTAGTCCCATGACTCATCACACAGGAAGTTCTCTGCTTCCAGGCATGGTCTCTGGGCTTCCTGCCCCGGAAGAGAAGCCCCAGCAACCCGCAAGGCTCAATGAGGTAAGCTGAGTCATTCAAAGAAAACAAAGGCCATTCTGGTCACACACACCTACAAAAGAAGATTTTTAAAATTTTTTCTCAGAGGGGGGAAGGCAGGGCAATTGGGGTTAAGTGACTTGCCCAAGATCACGCAGCTAGTAACTGTGTCATGTGTCTGAGGTCATATTGGAACTCAGATCCTCCTGACTCCAGAGCCGGTGCTCTTCTCATTGTGCCACCTAGCTGCCCACATATATTTTTTAAGTAAAAGATAAAAGACACTTGACTTTGAGAAACTAATTTCTTCCTTCTGAGCTACTTTTCAGATTGTATCTTTGAGTTAGGGTGGTTGAGATAGGGCAAGTAGAATAGGATTGAGCCAGGAGTTCAGGATGAGAGATTTCTTTGGCATTGGTGTTGCTTAGGCAGAGGCCACAAAGGCTATAGGGAACCTGTTTTCTTGTCTATAAAAGGGAGGAAAGAGCTCATGTACCACCCATTTCAGTGTTGATGAAGAAATTGCTTGGAGGCAGTTCAGCCCAGGGTAAAAGAGATCCAAAACTGGGCCTCAGTTTCCACATTTGTAAAATGTGGGCACTGGCCTAGATGCCTCAATGATTCCTTCTAGCTTTGTATCCAACAAAGAAAAATATTTTAATGTTGTTTATTTTTTACATTGAGACTGTTCAGATTTTTGGCTCAGAGTTGATATGCAGAATAGAGAAGTCTGCTCCCCGTTGTATATTTATTTATTGGGTTATTAACTAACTGGATAGAAAAACTTATTTTCTGCTTCCAGGCACCTGTTAATTGAGCAACTGTTTATCTAGTACCTACTATGTGCAAGGCACTATGCCAGTCTCTAGGAACATACAAGACATGATCCCTACTCCCCTGGAGCTTAAATCTTCTAGTGTCAAATACCATAGGCAATTAAGACCCCAAATAAATGTGTTTGGTCTTCTATAAATTGATTATTATCACTATCAGCAATGATTTTGCCCCTCCCATAGGCTAGGCATGACTGCTAGATGCAGCTCAGCATTTAAAAGGTCCCAATGCTTGCCCACAAAGAGCTTATGATGGACTAGAGGAACTTAGAAGAAAACAGATCTATATTGGATGGCCTATTCCAGAACTGCCCCTTGGATTAATAAGCAAATGTAGGCAACAAGCATTTATTAAGCACTATGTGCCAGGCACTACCCTAAGGCCTGGGGATATAAATATAAACAAAGAGAAAGACAATCCCTGCCCTCAAGGAGTTTACATTCTAATGAGTGAAGACAACACACAGAAGGGATCTGAAAAGTGGGAAGAGGAGGAGAAAAAGAAGCTGTGTGAGATCATTGTGTTGAAGTCCAGAAAGTCTAAAAGAGAGCCTGGAGGGAAATGAAGGTTGGCCAGCCTCCCCAAAATAGAGTTGTCAGGGAAATGCACCAACTGGAAAGGAAGACAGGATGAGAGAAAGATGTTCCAAGGTGAGGAAGTCCCAAATTCTGAGGGAAGTTCCAGGGTGAAACCACCTGAGGCATCGTGGTGGTAACATAAAAGTTGTATCATGGTGTTAATTTTTTTTAAATAAACAAGATTTCTAGCGAAGCTTGATCACCACTCTGTCCTTCACTCCCACTGCTGGACCCCTCTCTCATAATATTGTGAGTTCAGGGCGGAATGTCATCCTTAACTTTAACTTCTGTGGAACAACCAGCGGTAACTCAGTTGGAACAGACTTTTTCTATTTGATTGAGTGTTCTAATTTACTATGTGCTTCCTGAGGCCCTTAGGTTAAAACAACGTGATCTAAAGCAGTGAATGGCAGTAGAAAACATTCTTTACCCTCATTAGCATGAGGCCAATTGAATCTGCCCAGAAGACCCTTAAACAGTGTTAATCAGCCTGAAAGTTGAAGCATTCTCAGTTCTGTCTGCTTTTCCCTGTGTCCGCACTGTGATGCAGAGGGTAGGCTAAGGTTAAGGGCCTTCAGTCTTCTTCTAGCCCAGGAATTGGTTGCCATGCCATCTGGGGAATGTCCATACATGAATGGGAGCTAAGAAAAGGCAGTAAAGTAGAAAGGCCCCAAAGAAGAGAAGGGAGCCTCAGACAGGGGAGGAAAAGGAAAGGCAACCTCCAGTGAGACTTCTCCAAACCATGCTAGCCCAGAATTTAAAGATGGAAGGGGCCTTAGGGTTATTCAATCCAGCTCCCACTTTTACAGTTGACAAAACTGAGTCCCAGGAGAGATTAAGTCACAGAAGTCACAGAAGCAGCAAAGCTAGGATTTAAACTCAGGTTGTTTTGATTGCAAATCCAGTCAATTGCTATCTTCTGATGCTACAGAGTGAGGCAGCCTCTTGGTGCTGGCTGGCTGGCTAAGGCTTCCTCTAGCAACCCCGCCCAGGAAAATTTATTTCAGCCTCAAGCCTGGACAGCTCCGACTTCACAGAAGACTCTGGTCTCTCACAACTGACACCTTTAGAGAAGCCCATGTTCTTTGGCAGAAGCTGGGTGACAGGAGCCTACTCCAGCCAGGAGGATCACTTCCCCTACCTTCTTCATTCTCAGGATCTCTATCTGATATTCCAATTGTCTAGATGTATATACATGGGAAGGAAGACTTTGGGTCCAAAACCTTCCCCAGAAACTGAGTCCCACATTGATTTATCCCTTCTCTGAACTCCTAAAGCACATACTAGCTTCTGTCATTTGGTCATTTCATTATATAAATATAACTACATTGTATATTAATAGAACTGTATAATTAGTATAACTACATAATATGTTAACATAATTATATACATTAATATAATAATGTAATACTGTATATAATATATACATTAATATTACTCTATAATTAATACAACTACATTATATATTAATATAATTATATACATTAATATAACGATGTAATAATGTACATAATATATACATTAATATAACTCTATAATTAATATAACTATATCATATACATTTATATAACTACATATAAGCATAACTACATTAGGACATTGCCCCATTTAGGGATATTTAATTCCCCAGATGGAAATCTTTCTCTTAATACACATTTATTTACTTTTTTAAAAAAACCTGTAACTATTTCTACAACAGGAAGCATTTATTATACCATGTCAGCTGATAGGGATACAAAGACAAAATTCCACTAGGGTGATATATGTAATATGTATATAAATAATAAACTAGAAAGAAAATTTAAGAGATAGAAAGATAAGCATCCAGCAACCACCAACTAAATCGCAAAGGCTGGTCTGTCTTTGACTTTACTATTTTCAGGAACTAGCTCTTTATGTCACTGCTTTGATTCTCAACACAGTCTCTAACTTCCAGGGAACGTCTCCCTGTATACCATGAATTCTCCAGGGCATCATAGCTCTTCATCTTAGACTCAGCACCGAATCTCCTCCATGACAGTGGCAATTGCCTTTGGCAAGTAAAACTCTCCTTGTTTTATGCCTCATTTAATATTTATAACCAAAGTGTCAAACAAACATCTTTGCTGTTACATCTTTGCTACTCCAGATGCTCCTGTTTGCCGATGATGTTGAACTGATGGCTATCAGGCATTGTAATAATGCAGAACCTCTTGGATTCAATCCATGAACACTCCAGGATGTTTCCTGCCTGTGGTCCGAGGAGCATCTTATATTGTTTTGCTCTCTGTTTCATGTGTGTGGGGGTCTTGTTTCCTTCATCTTGATTCAATCCATCGGGCTTGCCTTTTTTCTTTCTGAGGCATGTACATTTGGTCAGTACCTCAGAGGACCCTTGAAGTTCTTAAGCAACAATAGCCCACTTTTGGCTTGTGCCACACTTCTGCGAGTCTATGGAAAAGCCAAACGCCATCCAATTAATCAGTATAATATACATTTTGTCCACCAGATGGCACTACACTCCAGCCACCAGCCAAGTGTTTTTACCAGAAGACATCCAGGGGGGCGGTGAGGGTTTTCCTTAAAACTGCAATATGGCTACTGCCCAACAGAGAGAATTTTCCTACAAATTCTCAAACTACTCCCTTCCATTTTCCCAAGCTCTTGTGATTCTTTGACATTGTCAGACCTGGCTCTTATTCAATATCAATCTCAGGATATGAAAAAGAAAACAGACTATCCCTCTAAATTATGAGAATTGTGGAGATCTCCATTGATTCATTCCCACCCCGCGCCTGAGAAATTTCCTTCAATTTGATTAGTTTTCAGGGGGTCGGTGAACTTGAATGGAGAAAAATTCCATCTTTATTTTTACTAACCTTTAACTGAAGTTTAGTATTTCCTTCCATTTTTTAAAAACACTCTGAGAATAGGTCCATAGACTTCACCAGACCGCCAAAGGGGTTCATGTCACACGCAAAAGATTGAGAACCCCTGCTTTATATTTATATCGAGGAGGCAGTTTATATTTTGGCCTCCTGGCTTACATAGTAAAGCAAAATTTCCAAGAGGCTGTCAAGCACTCCTCTGTCATGAATGCTCTGTCCAAAAGTCCTCCCAGACATCTTCCCAATCTCATTCTTCAACCTGGGCAAGATTAAAGGAACTGGCTGTATTCTTTAGAATGATCCAGGATAATCTCTGCAAACAACAGAGAAGTGAGAATGAAGCACTATGAGACAGAATTGGTCTCCCAGGTCAGTCTTGCCAGTGGCAGCTGACAGTCCAATCCTTCTCAAGCTCTGTCTTTGCCTATGGCTACTGGTCTGTCTCACTATCAACATGTGCTTGAGCTTTCTTGAGCTTTCAGACTCTCCATCAGGAGGATCTGCTCCAACTCTGTCTTTGCTGTTTTCCCAGTTCAGGCTTCATAGGCTTAGTGACAATGATAGCAGGAAATAGCAAGTGGGCATTGTACCATCAGCAGCTGTCCATCTTTCCTGTCTCTGCTCCCAGAGAGGAAAGAGTGAATGGGAAACCCAAAGCCAGAGGAAGAGGAAGAAGAAAAGGAAACCTTGGGACCTGTGTTCTCTCTAAGGCTGTCTCTAAAAAAGGACTCAGCTCTTTGGAGTGTTTAAGAGCTTGGTCAGACAACAAAGACCCCAAGGTCACCCGCTGCATCCTGGGCCAGCACCAGTAGTCTTGACTTTTGTCTTGCCACTAGCCTTCCATGGAAGAGCGAGTGAGGCTGATGACTTTGTGTAACTCTACCTCACTTAAACGCAATTCACAAGCAAGTCAAATCATGACTTATGATGTCCTTGGTCCTCTTTGAAAATGGACAAACAACTAAAGGTCTCTCTACTCCTATATGTGTCATTAATCTGTGTCCCTTGTCAGGACTTCTGAATAGTCCAGAAGCGGGATAAAACGGCATTTTAGAAACATCTGCTCCACACTTTAAGGAGAACACCCAAAGAATATACCCCATTATTTCCCATTCAGGGGCTCTCTGGGGTTTCCTGGTCTCCAGAAAGGCATCATTCTTCAAGATGAAATGAACTCTGATAACTCAGACCTCCTCAGATCACTTCCCACTCAGATCCTCTCCCCATCCCCTTACAGTTTCTTTTTAAGTGCTGTTCTCTCCCATTAAACTGTGAGTTCCTTGAGGGCAAGAACTGTCTTGTGGTATGTGTGGAGGGTGGGGCATGTGCATCCCTAATCCTTAACACAGTGCCTGGCACTGTATAAGTACTTGAATGTTTATCCACTCTCCCTTGTAAGTAAGGGACTTGAGAGCAGAGATCAGGTTTTACTCTTCTTTTGTATCTTCTGCAGTGATGAGCTCACTCCTAGGCACATAGTAGGCACACACCATATTGAATTAAGTACTGGTGCCTCACTTCAGCTTCATACCATATAATCCATTAAATGAAGTCCCTCACTCTGCTAACGTCTTAAGAACAGAGTGATACAAATTGTCTAAACTCTTGACAGGAGGAAAAAGGTCTGAATACCTATTGCTAAGTCCCTTAGTTTTCCTTTGTTATTTTTCAGGTTGTAGCAACAGGACTATCGTGCTGTTCAGTTAAGCTAAGTTAGGTTGGGATTCAGATTCACACTGGCAACAAGGCACATTCCCAACAGAACAAAGTTTTATTGAAAGACAGGGGGAACACTCTAACAAACACAGTTAACACAACAAAGACAAAGACACAGATGACACAGATTCATCACCTCTTGGAGGAACTCCAGCACATGATCTTCTCAAAGCCAAGGGGACCCCGGTTTACACAGCTCAATCAAGGCCCAAGAGGGAAAATGGTCCCAGGCAAAGCGTCCTCCCCATGGGTGAGATCCCATGCACTTGTTCCACGTGGTGACTTTTATAGTGTCCTGAACAAGGAAGACTTACTGCTAACTGTCCCGGATGTTCCCGGCCAGCGAGGGTAGCCATGCCCCTTGGGAAGGGAAGATCTTGTCAATCATTTTGTTTTTGAGAACTGGCTAGGTCCTCAAGAAGCAGCTTCCGAAATATTTCCTGTTCTTTGTTCAAGACCTATCTGTCTCCTAGTGGAAATGTATTCTCTCCTTTGTTCGGGCCTATCAGCCAGAGAGGAATGTCTGAGAGGTTCATCCTTATTGAGAGTTTATCAGTTGGAGAGGAATGTCTGATTCTTTATTCCAAACTGGAGAGTTTAAAGATGTTGCAGGAGCTGGGGGATGGGGGGTGGGAGGGGCCGGGCTTACACTATAATATGGAGGATCTTCTATAATGATTTATCATTCACTTGCATACTTTGGCTTCCCCAATGGTAGAAAGAACTTTTGGGGAAGGGAGGAGAGGGATTCAAAGGCATGGTGTGTAAAGAATCTAGTCCTGGGTCTCAGGTTTGGATTCTGGAGGAATCTAGACTTTTCTCTGGCTTATTTGATGTTTTTCATACCCAGCACTTCCATTTCTTTGCAAAGGCTATCAGCCTTCCTGGAATGCTCTGTCTCTTCACCCTCTGCTTCTTGGAACTCTCAGATGCCACCTTTTGCAAAAGGCTTTTCAGATTTCCCCAGGTGTTAGTGTTACCCACCCACTCCCAAACTCCTTTGTATTTATTGTGTGCATTATTTTACAATTGTTCCTCTGTGTACATGTTGTTCACCCCCAGTAGAATGGAAGCTCCATGAGGGCAGGGATTATTTTGTTTGTGTTTTAGTAACTCCTGAAGACTAATATTATTCCTAGCACATAGTTGGCTCAGAATAAAAGCTTGCTCCATTGACTTTTTCAGGTTCTAATCCAGAAGACATTGTCATTAACCCCAGGGCTTACATCTTTCCATACTCTCTAAATCCTTGCTGATTTCTAAATCTCACCATGAGGGAGCCTGCATGCTGGTCCTTCTAGGTCTCTTAGACTGCTTGGCTCCCTGAGTTTGGTGAGCCCTTATATCTAATCTTTAACTACCTTTCCCCTTCAGTCTGCTTTTCATCATGACTGCTTGAGTCTGTCACCTGTTCCTTCTTTCTCATCTACCTTCTGTCACCACATACTCTAGGCTATAGGAGTATATATTCAAGCTTCAATTCCTAAAAGAAAATAGACAAAATCAGAAATATCATAGCAGAGTAAGATAATTAGAATAAACTTAAAAGAAAATCACCTGTTCTCAGACTGGATGGTACCTAAACTTTCTAAGCTATTTTTTAAAATTGATTAACTTATTTTTCGTTTTCAGCATTCACTTCCATAAGATTTTGAGTTTTAAATTTTTCTCCCCCCCCCACTCTCCCCAAGAAGGCATGCAATCTGATTTGGACTCTACATATACATTCATATTAAACATATTTTCACATTAGTCACGTTGTAAAGAAGAATTAGAACCGATGGGATGAACTATGAGAGAAGAAACAAAACAAAACAAAAAAAGAGAGCAAATTCGTATGCTTAGATCTGCATTCAGACTCCATAATTCTTTCTCTGGATGTGGATAGCATTTTCCATCATGAGTCTTTTGGAGTCGTCTAGATCCTTACATTCCTGAGAAGAGGTAAGTCCATCAAAGTTAGTCATCTCACAATGTTGCTGTTACTGTGTACAATGTTCTCCTGGTTCTGCTTAATTTCATTCAGCATCAGTTAACATAAGTCTTTCCAGGTTTTTCTGAAATCTGCCTGCTCATCATTTCTCATAGCACAATAGTATCCCACTACATTCATGTACCAGAACTTGTTCGGCCATTCTCCAATTGATGGGCATTCCCTCAATTTCCAGGTCTTTGCTACCACAAAAAGAGCTGCCATCAATATATTTGTACATGCGGGTCCTTTTCCCTTTTTTATGATCTCTTCAGGATACAGCCCTAGAAGTGGTATTGCTGGGTCAAAGGGTGTGCACAGTTTCATAGCCTAAGCTATTTTATCTGGCTATAGGTCGGGCCGGTCTTGCACCATGATCCTTTCCAGGCCTGGAGGCCCCAAGCTTAGCCAAAACACACCCAGGTAATTTGGGACTTGCTGACCTGGATGTTCTGTTCAGGATAGAGCTCATTTGTCCATCCTACAATCCCAGGCTTACCGTGACCAACCAGGAAGTCTGCTGATTGAAAACCCATTTCCCTATGCCACTAGAGCTTTCCAATTTCACCCTGCCTTCACCATGGCAAAATAAAAGTGGCTCCAAGGCCTCTAAAACACAGCCTCTTGTTGGCCACTCTCTCCTAGTCCACAGTTTGTAAACATCTTTTTTCCAATTAATTTCCCTGACCAAGTCAGAATGAAACATCTTAAGGCAAAGGATATTTACTTTAAAAAGCAACAAAAAGTTAAATAACAAGAGTGAAATAACAAAGAGTTAAACAAAATAGTAAAAACCTTTCATACCAATTTGTCTCCCCAAACTACCATTTCCCAAGCCTCCAGGAACTGAAGGTTTCAGGTCCACTCATCCCTGCTGATTACTTTTAAGAAGAGCACTGCAGGCCATGGATCTTAGAATCAGACACATAGAGCTAGAAGCAATGGGAACTGGGTAGTAGATAATTGTTCATTTGGAGAAAGAGGAAGCCTCAGGATCTAGAGGGCCCTTCTTATCACAACACAAATGCTCAAACCTCTACCTCTTTCTATTGTATTGATCAGAAGTGTTAACAACAGCACTATTTTCCCTGGAGGAGAAATCCTTCAACTGCTAGCATTAACATGAACTAGACAGAGCTTCTAGACTCTCTCTGTCTCTCTATCTCTGTCTCTCTGTGTCTCTCTCTGTGTGTCTCACCTTTTCCCTTCTCTTCTTCCCTCTTCTCTTTTTTCTCCCTCTCTTCTCTCTCTCTCTCTCTCTCTCTCTCTCTCTCTCTCTCTCTCTCTCTCTCTCTCTCTCTCTCCCCCTCCTTCTCCCTTTTCTCTGTTTTCTTCCTCTCTTTTTTCTCTTTTCTCTTTCTCTTCTTTCTTTATTCCCTCTCTTCTCTTTTCTTCTCTCTGTCTCTCTCTCCCCTCTTTTTTCTTTATTCCCTCTCTTCTTTTTTCTCTCTCTTCTCTCTCCCCTCTTCTTTCTTTATTCCCTCTTTTCTCTTTCTTTTCTTCTCTCTCTCTTTCTCTCCTCTCTTCTTTCTTTATTCCCCCTCTTCTCTTTTCTCTCTCTCTTCTGTCTCTCCCATTTTCGTCTCTAGTCTGCCTTTCATCTACCAGCATTCTCAAAACAGTTACTTGCTAGCACTTTTAGTTTTCGTATAGTGGAAACATTAGTAATACACTGTTTGGTATCTCTCCATTCTGCTGAATCTAACATATGCTTCTGAAGGGTGTAGTTGCCAAAAAAGACTCTGCTGCCTTTATATAAGAACCCGTGAACAAAGACCACATCTCTAACAGTTTAGGTCTCAGAATAATTCAACACAAGTCACCCTCAAAATTTTCTAGCCATTTCCAAACCACACACCACCTTGCCACTTCCAGCTCCATGAACTTTGGCCATGCTCCTCACCATCTCCCTCCCAGATCCTAGATCTTTGCCCCGGGAGACGCTGGGCTCTGATAGGTGAATTTTCACCTAGTTTGCCTGAAACTAGGCTTCCATAGGCCTCACTTCCCAGGAATTTCCAAGCCATGCTACCCATGAATCTACTCTTTTGCCCATCTCTCCACCCCCCCCTTTTCAAATTCACTTTATGTGTTGTCTTTCCTCACTAGAATGTAATCTCTTTGAGAGTGTTTGTTTGTATTTGTATCCCCAGCACATAGTATACTGCTCAGCTTTTTGCAAATGTTTTCTCATTCATTTAAAGTTCTCAAAAAGTAAACTCTTTCCTTGAACAAAGTTGCATAAGTGGGATTTTTAACCAGGTCCAAAGAAAACGAAGGCCAACTTTGACTCACAATTGAAAGAATAACTGAAGAGCCAGACCCTTTCCTAAGCATCAAACTGCATTAAGAAAGTTTACACGCCTAAGGAGCCGAAGCTCCTTTCCCTAAAGATCAGGAAACTTTAGCTGTAGAATTGATAACAGTGGAAAATGGATTGGAACAGAAGATACAGATTGACAGTGATATAAATTTTGAAGGAATTGGTAGAACACTCCAGCCTAAATGAGAGAGGAGCCACATATGGTCTTTGCAAAAACTGACAACCTTAAAAGTCAATCCAAATAAACACTTGACAAGCAGACATCATAGTGTCCCTGTGATAAAAATAATAGTAATGATTACTGACATTGGTGACTGGAAGACTTTTCCCCCCATAGCTTTGGTAGGGACTTCTAACAGTATTTTGGCATTAGCTCCAAATTCTGATTCAGTTTTCTGGATAAATAAATCCTCCCAAAGCCTGATTTTCTATTCCTCACTCAAGTAAACCTGCCTTTGACGTCAATGGGAGATTTGCCAAAGTAAGGGCTTCAGAACTTCATCCTTAGTGGGTATTTGATCAGGTGTAGGCAGCCTAGTCAAATGGGGGTGCATATGCCTCCAGAAGAAACCAAGGAGTCACCAACAGATCTGTCTAAGTTTCCCTCATGAAGGATTCAATTGCAACAGCTAGGAATAACCACAAAGTATTAGTAAAAGAGAGATTTCTAACTTCTCTCTGGAATACACAAACCTATACTTAGGACAGAAGACCTCGGTGTTCTGATTAATATTATGACACAATCAGTCATCAGATCATAGATCTTAGCACTGAAAGGGACCTTAGAAACCATTCAGATCAACCTTTTCATTTTACAGCCTCTTTCATTTTTCATCTAGTTGAGCATCTTCATTTGAGTCCTAGAAGTGAAGTGATATGGCCAAGGTGACAGAGGCAGTAAAGAATCAGGTTCAGGATTTAAACTGAGGTCCACTCTGACCACAGAGTCAGGGATCCTTCCACTGTACCATACCTTTAATTGTAAAATAATGCATCTTCTAGCAGCTTACTGAGCTTTCTATCCTGATTTTCTTTTTACTAAAACCAGACTTTTTCCTGCTTCATCACTATACTTCTTTTCCTTATCATCCCACTCAACTCCCCAAACTGGAAAGGCTCTCTCTGTGCTTTCAATCATAGAATCTTCTAAATGGACTTCAAAGACCACCAAAGTCTCCAGTCCACACCCACAGCCATCAGGGAAGAAGATGCAGTTGAAGAAAATCTAGTTATGTCTTTTCAGTAAATTATCTATCCAAGAAGAGTGCTAATCTTAGAACCTGAAGATAGGCATGCAAAGCCCAATTTGGCTACTTATGACTTTTGTTATCTTAGGTGAGTCTGGACCTCAGTTTCCTGGGTTTAGAATAGATGATGTCTAAGGTGCTTTCCCGTTCTAGATATAGGATCCAGTGCTTTAGTAGGGAATTAATTCAAGCTTGCAGATGGATTTCTTGATTGATTCCAGGATCACCAAAATGAAAAGTTGGAAAAGACCTCATCCGCCATCTCATCCAACCCATACATGAAAGGAATCCCAGCTATAACTTCTACTTGAAGACCTCCAAGGAGAAAGAAATCCACCACCTCTCAAAGCATCCTATTCCACCATTGCCAGCTTTAGTCATTAAGACAGTCTTTGTAATATCAAGCTGAAATTGGCTTTTTCACAAATTCTACCCAACACTCTTGGTTCTGTCCTCTGAGGACAAACAGAACAAGTCTAATTTCTGCATGAAAGTCCTTCAAATACTGGAATGTGGCTGTTATATTCACCCTATGTCTTCCCTTCTCCAGACTAAACATTTGGTTCTTTTAATGGATCCTCATAAGACATAAACTCACTGAACTGCCTGCCTTCCTCTAGACATACTCCATCTTAGCAGGGCTTTCTTAAACTGTGACTTCCAGAACTTGTCCGAATGTTACATACGAGGTCTGACTAAGGCAGGGTATGATGGGATTATCACTTCCCTATTCCTGGGAGCTGCATTACTTCTTTGGTCTGCTAAATCACACTGATGACTGGTGTTGAGCAAGCGGTTTGCTAAATCCCCCAAGGTCCTTTCAAAACAACACACATACCCTATATTGTACTTGTAAAGTTGGCTTTTTGCACCTAATGTTAAGATTTTGTGTTTGTCTCCACTGAAATTCATATAATTTAATTCAACCCAAAGCTCTGGCCTGTAAAGAACTTTTTGGATCTGAACTGGGCCATCCCTGTTAGCTATCCCTGCCATCTGCAGATTCAATGAATTTGCCATCTATGTCTTTATCTAAGTTATTGCTAAAAATGTTTAACAGCACAAGACTAAGCTCAGATCTCTGGGGACCCTACTAGAGACTTCCTGCTACTTGGACATCGAATGATGAACAACTACTCTTTGAATGCAGTCAGTCAATCAGTTTTTCATCTGTTTAATTTTGTTTTACAGTCCACCTCTATCCATATCTTCAGAGGACTAAATCCCATAAATCCCCCACTGCTTGAACATCTTCCTTTTGTTTAGCCCAAATCTCTTGCACAATATGCTTGTCTCATTAACACTCATTTTCTCCTCTGTTGAGATGAAGTATAAAATGATTATAATTTTCTATATAGTCAAATTCACTTATTTGAAGACTAAGTCATGCCTGCCCCTTCTTTTCTCAGATTCAATTAATTCCTGCTCCTTTTGCCTTTACTCATCAACCTTATTTTCTAGATCATAAACAACACAGAAAAGGCAACTGTGGTAGAGTGGATTGAGGTGGGAGCCTTGGAATCAGGAAGACCTGGAGTCCAGTCCTTTCTCTGATGTATCCTTGCTGTCCGTGACCATGACCATGTCATTTAGTCTTTCGGTGCTCTGGGAAATTTTCTCTGACTCTAAGTTTCTTTTCTAGAAAATCTTAGAGTGCAGAGTCACTTGTTAAAAAATCAAAGTCAAGAGCTGTCATGTGGATCTAAAAATAAATATATTCCATATATATATATATATATATATATACATGGAATTCCATATATATGTATACATGGAATATCTTTTCTTCCCTAGCAGACAAGTCAAGAGGAAGAGGTAAATAGAAGGGTGGTCAGAGAGGTTAGTTCTGCCTCCTGGAAAAGCCCCAAAGCTTACGAAAGCCCCTTGTTCAAAACTATCTCCCACGTATGTGCCACTAATTAGAAGCTGATTTGGGTTGACAAGCTTCTTACAAATGCCCCCTGGGGTGCAAATGCTCTTCACACTGTAGTGTTAATTGCTATTAAGAAATCAATACCTACCTGACCTTAGTCTTAGTGACCCAGAATTTTGATCTGGAGCTGGAAAAAGAACCAAGGCCTAAAGAGAGGATGTGTGTGTTAGCACAATTTAGACTCTTCCTATCCCCAGATGCCACTACCCGCCTATTTTGCCTTCTTCCAGCTCTCTATCATACCTCTCCATCTTTATCATAATAAAGTATACTCTGTAGTCATTATTTTATAAATGGGACAAAGAAACTTCACAGTTCCTATTCCTGAGTCCTATTCACAGATGCCACCAGCAGGATTAAATTTTCAGCAAGAATGTATTTAGTGACAGCTTATTATTCACTGTGACTCCTGGATGTGTGTGTGTGTGTGTGTGTGTGTGTGTGTGTGCACTTGGCCCAAGCCACAAAGCTACCAAGCTAACTCCTTGGAATGTAAAATGAAAGATTCTGGGAAGAAGCTTCATTTGAACAAGGATTAAGTCATTCGAACTACAGATCAGTAAGGTCTTTATTAATTATCTTGTAAGGTTGAGGAATGAGCTATTCCATCTACTTTAGAATTGCTGTATACGATATACCAGAGGTAGCTGGGTAGTGCAGTGGTTAGAATACTGAACCCAAAGTCAGGAAGACCTGAATTCCAATCCCAGCTCAGATACATACTAGCTTCATGATCATAGATAGGCAAGTCACAAGAAAACCCCAAATGGGGTCATGAAGAGTCAGAAACACCTAAAAATGATTGAACATAAACTGGTTGTTAATGATAATGGCTGACATGCTGAACCTCAAATACTTATTGGACTTCCTCTTCCTTCCTTTCTCTACCTTCCAAGGAGGAAGAAGAAAAGAATAGGAGAAAACTTATGATTTGAGCTGAAGAGTCAATCACTAGCTAACTAAGATTGAAACTATGTGCATACTTACATACATACATACATACATATACATACATTCATATGCTTAAACATATGTGAATCGAAAATTCAGTAGAAATAATATTAGCTGAATCCAGAAAGGACCTTAGCCTGTCCAGGTTAACTGGATTTTGGAGGGTTGAAATGGGGGGAGGGAGGCAGCAGGGAAAAAGAGGACTGTAACCAGGGCAAGGAGAAAGGCTGCAAGAAAGAGAAAAAACATATATGTATATATACATATATATCTATACATATACATACATATATATATATACATATATATCTATATCTATATATATATCTTTTATTGTACCAAAGAACTAGAAACAAGAAGATGCCTGTCAATTGTGGAATAGCTAACCAAGTTGTCATATGTTAATGAAATGGAATATTATTGTGCCATAATAACAGACAAATCTGACAGCTTATGTCTGAGGCCAGATCTGAACTCATGAGGATATGTTTTCCTGATTCTCAGCCCAGTGCTCTATCCGCTGTGCCACCTCGCTAACCCATGGCACCCTATACAATCCTTCTATTTGTTTTCTGATTCTCGCAATATTCTTATTTGTTAATGACTAGGATTCATAATGAAAAAACATTAATGAAAGGCGGTAAGGATGTACATATAAGGAGACAATTGCCAGAAACAACAGAGAACTAAAAGTAGTAGGCAGTCTCTTATAGCTGGATTTTGGGCCAATTTAAGGAACTATTAAAGTTTTCTTGTACGAGGCCCAACAATAGGAGTAAATATGAATGGCATGCTTTGGGGATTCCCATTTTCTGGTTTTGTGGGTAGGTAGGAAACCCCTGTTTACTGTAGATCTTAGCACACCTGGGTTCTGATCTTCTTACGGATTTTAAAATTGATACAAGACAATAGCACAATGAGGTAGTCAAGAAATCGATGACAGCCTTAGACTTCATTAAGACAGGCCATGGTAGATGGCGGCTGGTAAGCAGGGACTAGAGTGAGCTCCGAACCGAGCCCCTCCAAAAACCTATAAAAAATGGCTCTGAACCAATTCTAGAACGGCAGAACCCACAGAACAGCAGAGGGAAGCAGGGCTCCAGCCCAGGACAGCCTGGATGGTCTCTGGGTGAGGTCTATTCCACACGGAGCTGGGAGCTCGGAGCTGGGAGCTGGGAGCTGGGAACGGAGTGGAGCAGAGCCCAGCCTGAGTGGCGTGGAACAACCAAACTTGGAGTCGGGCGGATGGGGCCCTTAGCGCCCTGAATATGTGAGCTGCGGCAGTTACAAGACCCCCTGACCCACAAACACCAAAGACTGCGGAGAAGGTTAGTGGGAAAAGCTGCGGGAGTGGAAGGAGTTCGCAGTTCGGCTTCCAGCCCTGGGGGCAGCGGAGGTGGGGCAGCTACAGCTGTTGTTACTTCCGGCTCCAGGCCCACCTGGTGGGAGGAATTAAGTGGCGGATCAGAGCAGGGGTGCACAGCCTGCCGAAGATCTAAGCCCAGTTCGGGTTGGGGGTTCTTGGGGAAGGAGCAGTGCTGGTGTGGCAGAGCGGGCACCTCCCCCCCAAACGTGGAACATAGAACTCTGTAATCTACAAGCAGTCATACCCCACTGAAAAACTCAAGGGTCAAGTTAGTTGGCTGGGAATATGGCCAGGCAGCAAAAACGCACTGAGATTCAGTCTCAGACTTTGCATTCTTTCTTTGTTGACAAAGAAGACCAAAACGTACAGACAGAAGAAATTAATAAAGTCAGAGCCTACAACAGAAACCTCCAAGAAAAACAGGAACTGGTCCCAGGCCATGGAAGAGCTCAAAAAGGATTTGGAAAAGCAAGTTAGAGAAGTAGAGGAAAAATTGGGAAGAGAAATGAGAAGGATGTGAGAAAACCATGAAAAACAAGTCAATGACTTGCTAAAGGAGACCCAAAAAAATACTGAAAAATACACTGAAGAAAACAATACCTTAAAAAACAGACTAACTCAAATGGCAAAAGAGCTCCAAAAAGCCAATGAGGAGAAGAATGCCTTGAAAGGCAGAATTAGCCAAATGGAAAAGGAGGTCCAAAAGACCACTGAAGAAAATACTACTTTAAAAATTAGATTGGAGCAAGTGGAAGCTAGTGACTTGATGAGAAATCAGGATATTATAAAACAGAACCAAAGGAATGAAAAAATGGAAGACAATGTGAAATATCTCCTTGGAAAAACCACTGACCTGGAAAATAGATCCAGGAGAGATAATTTAAAAATTATTGGACTACCTGAAAGCCATGATCAAAAAAAGAGCCTAGATATCATCTTTCAAGACATTATCAAGGAGAACTGCCCTGATATTCTAGAGCCACAGGGCAAAATAGAAATTGAAAGAATCCATCGATCACCTCCTCAAATAGATCCCAAAAAGAAATCTCCTAGGAATATTGTCATCAAATTCCAGAGCTCCCAGATCAAGGAGAAAATACTGCAAGCAGCCAGAAAGAAACAATTTGAGTATTGTGGAAACCTAATCAGAATAATCCAAGATCTGGCAGCTTCTACATTAAGAGATCGAAGGGCTTGGAATGCGATATTCCGGAGGTCAATGGAGCTAGGATTAAAGCCTAGAATCACCTACCCAGCAAAACTGAGTATCATGTTCCAAGGCAAAATATGGATTTTCAATAAAATAGAGGACTTTCAAGCTTTCTCAGTGAAAAGACCAGAACTGAATAGAAAATTTGACTTTCAAACACAAGAATCAAGAGAAGCATGAAAAGGTAATCAAGAAACGGAAATTGCAAGGGACTTACTAAAGTTGAACTGTTTTGTTTACATTACTACATGGAAAGATGATGTGTATGATTCAGGAGACCTCAGTATTAGGGTAGCTGAAGGGAATATGCATATATATATGTATATGTTTATGTATATATAAGTGAATGTGTATGTATGTATATATCTATGTGTATATGTATGTATGTGTATGTATGTGTGTATATATATATGTGTGTGTGTGTTTTATATATATATATATATATATATATGTAAAAGAGAGAGAGCAGACACAGGGTGAGTTGAAGATGAAGGGAAGATATCTAAAAGAAATAAAATGAAATTAAGGGATGAGAGAGCAACATACTGAGAGAGGGAGATAGGGAGAGATAGAATGGGGTGGATTATCTCGCATAAAGGTGGCAAGAGGAAGCAGTTCTGTGGGAGGAGGGGAGAGGGCAGGTGAGGGGGGGAATGAGTGAACCTTGCTCTCATCAGATTTGGCCTGAGGGGGAATACCATACATACTCAGTTGGGTATATTACCCCACAGGAAAGAAGAGGGAGGAAGATAAAAAAAATAAAAGGGGGGGGGATGATGGAGGGGAGGACAGATGGGGGTGGAGGTAATCAAAACAAACACTATGGAAAGGGGACAGGGTCAAGGGAGAAAATTCAATAAAGCGGGATGGGTTGGGAAGGAGCAAAATGTAGTTAGCCTTTCACAACATGAGTATTGTGGAAGGGTTATACATAATAATACATGTGTGGCCTAGGTTGAATTGCTTGACTTCTTAGGGAGGGTGGGTGGGAAGGGAAGAGGGGAGAGAATTTGGAACTCAAAGTTTTAAAATCAGATATTCAAAAAAAAAGTTTTTGTATGCAACTAAAAAATAAGATACACAGGAAATGGGGCGTAGAAATTTATCTTGCCCTACAAGAAAGGAAGGGAAAAGGGGATGAGAGGGGAGGGGGGTGATAGAGGGGAGGGCTGACTGGGGAACAGGGCAACCAGAATATAAGCCATCTTGGAGTGGGGGGGAGGGTAGAAATGGGGAGAAAATTTGTAATTCAAACTCTTGTGAAAATCAATGCTGAAAATCAAATATGTTAAATAAATAAATTTAAATTAAAAAAAAAAGACAGGCCATGGTGTCCAGGACCATGGAGATAATAGTCTCACTGTGCTCTGCCCTTTAATGTTGTGCCACAAGGAAGACCACAGATAAACAAGATAATATCCAGAGGACAAGAATGATAGGGGACCTGGAAATCATGACATGTAAAGATAAATGGAAGGAATTGGGGACATTCAGGCTGGAGGATAGAAGCCTGATAACAAGAAGACAAGATGACTGTCTTCAAATATTTCAAGAACTATGGTATGGTATGGAAAAGGGCTTAAGAATTGCTTTGCTGGCCCCAGAAGACAACACATAGAATAACCCATGGAAGTTGCTGAGGAATATTACTGCTTAGTAGAGGAAAATTTTCCAAGTACTAGGACTTTGTTGTTGTTGTTCAGTTGTTTCAGTTGTATTGACTCCTCCGGACTCCATTTGGAATTTTCTTTGCAGAGATACTGGAATTTCCTTCTCCAGCTCATTTTACAGATGAGGAAACTGAGACAAACAGGGATAAGTGACTTACCCAGGGTCACACAGCTAGTAAGTGTCTGAGGCTGGACTTGAACTCAGGTCTTCCTGACTCTAGGACTCTCACTCTAGCCTTTGTGCCACCTAGCTGATCCTGTAGTTGCTGATACTGCAGCAGAGTGGATTTTCTCAGTCAGGTAGTAGCTTCCTATGTCCCTAGAGATCTTGAAACAGAGGCTGATCAACCCCGTGTTGAGGACAAGATTAGGGATGAATTTTTCAGTCAGATATGGGTTGGCCTAATTGGCCTCTGAGGTCCCTTAGACCTCTGAGTTTCAGGGATTCTGCGAAGTTCAATGAGATTTCCAAAAGTGAAATGGGCTGCCTTGAGAGGTGTTCTGTTCCCTTTCCCTCCTTGGAGGTTGTCAGGCAGAGAATGAATGATCACTTGTCAAGTATTAATATATTTTATATCATATAAGTCTTAATTAACTAATAATTATATATGTTCCGATTCCCTTCATATACAAGTTGGAATACAAGCCCACTGAGGAGGTGTGTCACAGCTCTGACTTCTAGGATTTGGTGTTTCTTGGATTCCAGCTTTCAAATCATTTCTTTCAACAGGCGTTTCATCCATCCATCTGATGACAAACTATGTAAGTTACTTTGACCGTTATAAGTAAATGACTGGAGAAGAGGCTTTAAAGATGGATTTTTTTTAAAAAATTCCTATTCCTGGCAAGGAAGAGTGGTTCAAGAAAGCTACTATGTTTAGATTCTATTTTGTCCGTAAGATAAGTGGAAGGAAATCTGTGGTGTTGTTCGCATAGGAAGAGGAAGCATCTGGATTGGATTTCAGTCCTGATCCTGCCCCTTATTGTTTAACCTTGACCTCTCTGTCCCTCAGTTTCCCCATCTATAAAATAAAGGAGTTGACCTAGATGATCTCTAAAATCCCTCCCAGGATTGACTGTTGATGCTTCCATGATTCTGCAGCCCTTAAACAGAAAACCTTTCCATATTTTGCTGGTTTCCCTTCTGACCAGCTGTGAACGTTTGGGAGATTGAAGGCTAAGGAAATCTCTCACTTCTGTTCTTAGTCATTTAACCTCTGTTTGCCTCAGTTTCCTCCATTGTGAAATAGGGATAATAGTCGCACAGGATCAAATGAGATGTTTGCTCCCCCCTCCATTCACAGGATCCTTCACCCCCTTTCATTACCTTTTACCTGGACTGTTATGACAGCCTTCTCAATAGATCCCCTGTCTCCAGTCTCTTTCCTTCTAATCCACCCTCTAAAGAGTTGCCAAAATTTCCTAAAGCGCAGATCTTACCAGGTCACACATGTATTCAAAAATCTTAACTGTTTGCCTTTAAGATTCGAACTCTTAACTTTGGCATTTAAAGACCTTCCCAATCTCTCCAGCCTGCCTTTACGGATTTCTGCGGGACTTCCCTTCACACACTCTCTGTTCTAACCAAAGCATCTTACTAGCTGTTTCCTTAACCTGATGCTCTATCTTCCATCTCTATGCCTGCATAGGAGCAGTCCTTTTCTCTACTGCCTAGACTCCCTAGCTTCCATTGGGGAGCCTCTCCTAATCACCCCAGTTATTAAAATGTTCTCTCATAATTCAAATTATCCTGCATTTATTTATCTATTTACATATTACATCACAGTAGCATGTAAGCTCCTTGAGGGAAGGAACTATTATTTGTTTTGTCTCTGTATTCCCACTGCTAACACAATACCTTGTGCAATTTTTTTGTTTTGTTTTGTTTGTTTTGGGACGGGGGGAGGGGGAGCATTTCCAGACCTAAAACATCATTGATACGGGGGACTCCCAGTGTGGGGAACTTCCCTCAGTGCAGATTGGCAACTCCTAAAAATTTAGGGACTTGGAGAGTTGCCTAGGGCAATGTAAGTTTAGATGATTTCTCTGTGGTCACAAAGCCACTGTGTGTTAGGAAGAAGCAGAACTTAAGCCCAAATCTTCCTGTCTCCAAGACTGGCCTGGTAGGAATAGATACACTTGATTGGGTTGGATGCATTCCATGACAAACCAGACAGAAGCCAATGAAATCAAGCAATGAAACCATTGAACTCATGATTCTGGTCATCTCAGCTTCATTCATTCACCAAATATTTGCCAATCCCACAGTGCATGGAGGCAACACAAGGCACTGGGGTGAGGATGGAAGTCAGGGCAAGGAAGCGGCATTGAATAAGGCACGTGCTTCAGGCTCTTTATTATTTTTTTTAATTCTATGCATAAGGTAAGACTCTAAGCAAGGGAGGGGAAAACATATGGGAAAATGAATGGGATATTTTAAAAAGATATCAACAATTGAAAAAGAAAATATAGCCCCAATCAATTCCAACATGAGCCTGCATTTTCTAGCTTCATTCCCTTTTTGCTACCTAATCAATTTTCAGATCACAAGTCCTGAAATCCTTCCCAATTTGAGCGTAGAAGGATTATTTCTTGCATTAATAGAGCTAAAATTGATCATTAAAAAACAAGAGCTTCTCTATCAATTGGGGAATGGCTAAATAAATTGTGGTACATGAACATAATGGAATATCACCGCACTGTAAGAAACAAGGAGCATAAAGTATGGATAGACTTTCAGGAACTGATGCAAAATGAGGTAAATAGAACAAAGAGATGATATACACGACTAAAAGAATGTAAATATACAGAACAACACATGTACAGAACAAACAATGGAAACGGAATGTTGCAAAATTATCAGAACCACTCTTGGCCCCAAAGAAGAGCTACAGGAAATTGCTTCATGCCCCTCCCCAACCTTTTCGTTTACAGGGAGGGGAGGACAGACAGGGAAATGCTGCATGAAGGACCAGGCTCCTTTGATGTGTTGGTTAGTTTTGCTGAGCTGATTTTTTTCCTCTTTTTTTATCCTTTGCTACAAAGCTTGGCTTTCTGGGTAGAGGGTTGGGGGAAGAGTTATGCGAGGAAATAGAGGTTAAGAAAAAATATAAGTTATCCCCTTTCCCTTGGCTAGCGCCATAGATCTGAAGGATGCCTGGAGTGAAGGACATAAAACAGCAAGAGTTTATTGGAGCCCTCACTGCCTTCCTCAAAAAGTCAGGGAAGCAGAAAATTCCTGAAGGGGTAGACCTGATAAAATTGGCTTTGTAAACATAAGGAGTTGGCATCCTATGTTGAGAACTGGTTCTACATACAAGCTTCTTCTATAGCCTGCCATCTGTACTTCCCAGGCGGTGCAGGTGGGAGATCCATGAACAAGACCTATGGTGGGTACCAGAAAAATGGAGTCATGCCCAGTCACTTTAGCAGAGGCTTTAAAGAACATTGCCCAAATGATCCTTCCTGCAAACCCTGGAGGGGCTCAAGATGGTGGAGAAGTACCAGAATAGGGGCTGAAAGCTGAAACTTCAAGCCCAGAGAGACCAGGATAGAATTGCTGGACAAGGGGGAGTGGTCAGCAAGAGACATTAAAACAAATCATGTCATCACCTCCCACTATACTTCAAGTGACTCCACTTACTGGGTCACAGAAAATATCATCCTCTCCTCAGTTTAGCTCAGACTCAGCTAAAATCCCATCTTCCATAAGAAGCCTTTCCTTAATATTAGTGATTCCTCTCTGAGATTTTCTCTAGTTTATCATGTATATATCTTGTTTGTACAAAATTGTTTGCATGTTGTCCCCACCATTAGACTGTGAGCTCTTTGAGGGCAAAGGCTGTTTTTGCCTTTCTTTGTAACCCCAGTGCTTAACAGATTGCCTAGTATGTGCACAGTGGGGCTTAATAAATGTTTGCTGACTTGACTTGACTCGATCTCTAAGCCTCCAATAGTGCTGCCTCCCTCAGATTCTTGGTCCAAGAGATGAGTCCTGATGAGGGTCTTCTTTTGGGAACTGAGCTAGGGAAGATCTAGGATTCTCCCTTCAAATGTTTTCCTTCCTTTTTACCCCAATGCATTTTACCTCTGGTATAACCCGAGAATTTTTTACCTGCCTATCCAGAAAACTAGTTCACTCTCTATATAACAAACCCCAGAGATGGAAAAAAGATCAAGAGCATGGCAGGAAAGTCTTAGGAGTCCATTGGAATCCAGACTGAAAGAGAAGCTTGTTTTACAAGGCAAATCTCCTGATCCCCATTTATTTTGCATCTTCTTATCTCTTAACTTTTCATAGGTCTGGCTGAATTTCTAACTTTTACTCCTACCACTTAAACTGCACCTTGTCCCCATCCCTTTAATGAATGAGTCTTTCCAGACATCTCTTCTCACCAGCTGAATCTGTAACCCGACAGTGCCACCTAGTGATTAGAGCAGTCTCTTGCATGGAACCAACATCTGGATTCTAGCTATGAAGTCTATCTGGTTTTAGTAAAGAAAAGGAGTGCCTCATAATTAATGGAGATATCATGAACATCACCTATTGACATATCACCCAAGAAGGAAGTTGGGGAGAGGGAGACTGGGGAGATAATATTTGAAGGGGCTAGAGAGATGATACCAAATTGGAGAGTTATGCAGAAGCAGGACAAGATAGATTAACACAGTGGAAAAAAAGCAAGAGACTCAGAGTGGAGTATTCTAGGCTCTTACCACTTACTAGTTATGTGACTTTGAGCAACATAGAGATTGTTTGCTTTGATTTTAGCAAAGTGTTTGCCAGAGGCCCTCATGCTATTCTTCTAGATAAGCTGGTGATATGGTGACTAGGTAACAGAATGGTAATGTGGTTGAGAAGTGAAGCCTTAATGTTAGTTTGTAAGGAGATCTCTAGTGGAGTGACCCAGAAAATCTGTGCCTGGTTTTATGTTGTTTCAGATTTTTATCGATGCCTTCCACAAAATCAGAGATGGGATGTTTATCAAATTTGCTAATAACATGAAGCTAGGAGTGATGATGTGTTGGTTGGAGTCACAATCCAGAATGATCCCAACAGATCAGTGCATTGAACCAAATCTATTAAGATGAAACTTCATAGAGATAATTAAAGTATTACACTTGAGTTAAAATCAACTTTACAAGTTCAATGTGGGAGAAATATGGTTAAAGGGCAGTTTATTTTCAAAAATATTTAATAGACCATAAGATCAACTATAGTCAACAATGGATTTATGATAGTTAAGAAAGCTAATCTTAGGTTACATTAGTCAGTAAGTCAACAAGCATTTTTTATCATTTTATTTAATATTTTAGTTTTCAACATTGATTTCCACAAGATTTTGAGTTACAAATTTTCTCCCCATTTCTACCCTCCCCCTCCCATTGCAAGATGGCATATATTCTGATTGCCTTGTTCCCCAGTCAGCCTTCCCTTCTGTCACCCCACTCCCCGCCCCCATCCTCTTTCCCCTTACTTTCTTGTAGGGCAGGATAGATTTCTATGCCCCATTCCCTATATATCTTGTTTGCCAGCTGCATGCAAAAAATAACTTTTTTTGAGCATCTGCTTTTAAAACTTTGAGTTCCAAACTCTCTCCCCTCTTCCCTTCCCACCCACCCTCCCTAGAAAGGCAAGCAATTCAACAAAGATCACACATGTATCATTATGTAAAACACTTCCACAATGCTCATGTTGTGAAAAGCTAACTATATTTCCTTCCATCCTATCCTATCCCCTTTATTCAATTTTCTCCCTTGACCCTGTCTCTTTTCAAAAGTGTTTGCTTTTGATTACCTCCTTCCCCTATTTGCCCTCCCTTCTATCATCTCCCTGTTTTTATCCCCTTCCCTTACTTTCCTGTGGAGTAGGATACCCAGTTGAATGTGTATGTTATTCCCTCCTCAAGTTGAATCCAATTAGAGTAAAATTCACTCATTCCCCTCACCTGCCCCATCTTCCCTTCCAACAGAACTGCTTTTTCTTGCCACATTTATGTGAGATAATTTACCCTATTCTATCTCTCCCTTTCTCCCTCTCTCAATATATTTCTTTCTCACCCCATAAATTTATTTTTTTCTAGATATCATCCCTGCATATTCAACTCACCCTGTGCCCTCTGACTATATATATGTATATTCCCTTCAACTACCCTAATACTGAGAAAGGTCTCATGAATTACATATATCATCTTTCCATGTAGGAATGTAAATAGATTAGATATCATGCAACTCACCCTGTGCCCTGTCGATATATATATGTATGTATGTATGTATGTATGTATGTATGTATGTATATTCCCTTCAGCTACCCTAATACTGAAGTCTCATGAATCACACACATCATCTTTCCATGTAGGAATGTAAACAAAACAGTTCAACTTTAGTAAGTCCCTTGTGATTTCTTTCTTGTTTACCTTTTCATGCTTCTCTTGATTCTTGTGTTGGAAAGTCAAATTTTCTATTCAGCTCTGGTCTTTTCACTGAGAAAGCTTGAAAGTCCTCTATTTTATTGAAAATCCATATTTTGCCTTAGAGCATAATACTCAGTTTTGCTGGGTAGGTGATTCTAGGCTTTAATCCTAGCTCCATTGACCTCCGGAATATCGCATTCCAAGCCCTTCGATCTCTTAATGTAGAAGCTGCCAGATCTTGGGTTATTCTGATTAGGTTTCCACAATACTCAAATTGTTTCTTTCTGGCTGCTTGCAATATTTTCTCCTTGATCTGGGACCTCTGGAATTTGGTGATAATATTCCTAGGAGATTTCTTTTTGGGATCTATTTGAGGAGGCAATCGGTGGATTCTTTCAATTTCTATTTTACCCTCTGGCTCTAGAATATAAGGGCAGTTCTCCTTGATAATTTCTTGAAAGATGATATCTAGGTTCTTTTTTTGATCATGGTTTTCAGGTAGTCCAATAGTTTTTAAATTATCTCTCCTGGATCTATTTTCCAGGTCAGTGGTTTTTCCAAGGAGATATTTCACATTGTCTTCCATTTTTTCATTCCTTTGGTTCTGTTTTATAATATCCTGATTTCTCATCAAGTCACTAGCTTCCACTTGCTCCAATCTAATTTTTAAAGTAGTATTTTCTTCAGTGGTCTTTTGGACCTCCTTTTCCATTTGGCTAATTCTGCCTTTCAAGGCATTCTTCTCCTCATTGGCTTTTTGGAGCTCTTTTGCCATTTGAGTTAGTCTGTTTTTTAAGGTATTGTTTTCTTCAGTGTATTTTTCAGTATTTTTTTGGGTCTCCTTTAGCAAGTCATTGACTTGTTTTTCATGGTTTTCTCGCATCCTTCTCATTTCTCTTCCCAATTTTTCCTCTACTTCTCTAACTTGCTTTTCCAAATCCTTTTTGAGCTCTTCCATGGCCTGGGACCAGTTCCTGTTTTTCTTGGAGGTTTCTGTTGTAGGCTCTTTGACTTTATTAATTTCTTCTCTCTGTATGTTTTGGTCTTCTTTGTCAACAAAGAAAGAATGCAAAGTCTGAGACTGAATCTCAGTGCGTTTTTGCTGCCTGGCCATATTCCCAGCCAACTAACTTGACCCTTGAGTTTTTCAGTGGGGTATGACTGCTTGTAGATTACAGAGTTCTATGTTCCACGTTTGGGGGGGAGGTGCCCGCTCTGCCACACCAGCACTGCTCCTTCCCCAAGAACCCCCAACCCGAACTGGGCTTAGATCTTCGGCAGGCTGTGCACCCCTGCTCTGATCCGCCACTTAATTCCTCCCACCAGGTGGGCCTGGAGCAGGAAGTAACAACAGCTGTAGCTGCCCCACCTCCGCTGCCCCCGGGGCTGGAAGCCGAACCGCGAACTCCTTTCACTCCCGCAGCTTTTCCCACTAACCTTCTCTGCAGTCTTTGGTGTTTGTGGGTTGAGAAGTCTTGTAACTGCCGCAGCTCACTGATTCAGGGCGCTAGGGCCCCCTCCGCCCGGCTTCTGGTCTGGATGGTCCAAGCTGCTCAGGCTGGGCTCTGCTCCACTCCGTTCCCAGCTCCCAGCTCCCAGCTCCATGTGGGATAGACCTCACCCAGAGACCATCCAGGCTGTCCTGGGCTGGAGCCCTGCTTCCCTCTGCTGTTTTGTGGGTTCTGCCGTTCTAGAATTCGTTCAGAGCCATTTTTTATAAGTTTTTGGAGGGTCTCGGTACAGAGCTCACACTATTCCCTGCTTACCAACCGCCATCTTGGCTCTGCCCCCCTTTGGGATCTTTTTGAGGAGGCAATTGGTGGATTCTTTTAATTTCTATTTTACCCTCTGGCTCTAGAATATCAGGGCAGTTCTCCTTGATAATTTCTTGAAAGATGATATCTAGGCTTTTTTTTTTGATCATGGCTTTCAGGTAGTCCAATAATTTTTAAATTATCTCTCATGGATCTATTCTCCAGGTCAGTGGTTTTTCCAAGGAGATATTTCACATTGTCTTCCATTTTTTCCTTCCTTTGGTTCTGTTTTATAATATGTTGATTTCTCATAAAGTCACTAGCTTCCACTTACTCCAATCTCATTTTTAAGGTAGTATTTTCTTTAGTGGTCTTTTGGACTTCCTTTTCCATTTTGCTAATTCTGCCTTTCAAGGCATTGTTCTCCTCATTGGCTTTTTTGGAGCTCTTTTTCCATTTGAGTTAGTCTATTTTTAAGGTGTTATTTTCTTCAGTATTTTTTTGGGTCTCATTTAGCAAGTCATTGACTTGTTTTTCATGGTTTTCTTGCATCATTCTCATTTCTCTTCCCAGTTTTTCCTCTACTTCTCTAACTTGCTTTTCCAAATCCCTTTTGAGCTCTTCCATGGCCTGAGACCAGTTCATGTTTTTCTCGGAGGCTTTTGATGTAGGCTCTTTGACTTTGTTGACTTCTTCTGGCTGCATATTTTGGTCTTCTTTGTCACCAAAGAAAGATTCCAAAGTCTGAGTCTGAATCTGAGTCCATTTTCACTGCCTGGCCATGTTCACAGCCAACTACTTGATCCTTGAGTTTTTAGTGGGGGTATGACTGCTTGTAGAGTAGAGAGTATTTTGTTCCAAGCTTGAGGGGGTGCACTGTTGTTTTTGGAGCTATTTCTCACAGCAAGCTCTGCCACACCAGTGCTCCTCCTCCCCCAAGATCTGCCAACCTGGACGTGACTCAGATCTTAAGCGGGCTCTGCACTCCTGCTCTGATCTGCCACGTAATTCCTCCCAGCAGGTGGGCCTGGGGCCAGAAGCAACTGCAGCTGTAGTTCTGTAGCTGCACCACCTCCACTGCCCCAGGTGTGGTGGCCAAACTGTGAACTCCTTTCACCCTGTCCCCAGCAGCTTTTCCCACTAACCTTCTCTGTTGTCTTTGGTGTTTGTGGGTTGAGAAGTCTGGCAACTGCCACAGCTCACTAGCCCACACTGGGCTCTGCTCCACTCTGCTCCCAGCTCCATGAGCCATATACCTTACCCTGCTTCCCTGCTGCTATTTCGTGGGTTCTGCAGTTCTAGAATTTGTTCAGAAACATTTTTATAGGTGTTTGGAGGGACCTAGTGGGGGAGCTCACGCAAGTCCCTGCTTTCCAGCCCCATTTATGTAAATTTCTATGCTTGTAGGCAGGCCACATGCTGCATTTTGGACAGCCTTGATTTAGACAATGCCCTCTTTCCACTGGTCCTGCCTACACTACAGTCTTGCCCTATGCAATCTTCTACTGGTGATTGCTAACTATTTCTCTAAAACTCTGTATAATTTTAAACCTTATGTGTACCTCCAAATCACTTCTTACCGCTTAGGAAGATTACTACAATAGCCATCTAATTGGTCTTCCTGCCTCAAGTCTATCCCCTCTCTGGTACAACTTATGTAACTACTGTCAAAATGATTTTCCTTAAGCATGGATCTCACTATGTGATTTCCCTAACCTGTCAACCCACAAGGCTCCCTATTGCCTCTAGAATCAAAGATAAATTCTGCTTAACTTTACAACCTGGCCCCAGCCCATCTGTCCAGTTTCATTGTATTCTTCTCCTTCCTGCAGTCTATGGTCCGGCCAAACTGGCCTGTCTTTCACACACATGACCCTTCATCTTGCCTCTGCTCCATTACAGTGGTCCCCCTGTCTCCCATACCTGCAATGCATTCCCTCCTTACCTCCATTTCACTGAATCCCTCTCTTCCTTCAAGATACAGATCAAATACCACCTTCTACTTGTTTTTCTTCATTCCCCACAATTTCTAGAGCCCTCCCTCTAAACTACCTTATATTTAAATACTTTGTCTTTACTACTGCTTATTTTCTTTATATTTATCCTATATGTAATTATGTATCTATTTATTGTTCTCCTCATTCAGATGTAAGCTCCTTCTGCATAGGGATGGTTTCTTTTTATTCCTTTCTATTCCTAGCACCCAGTCCAGAGCCTGACACAGTACATGCCTAATAAATGCTTGGTTTAAAATTTTTCAATTTTTATTTTACTTCATTAATATTAAAATTATTTTTCATTTTAAATTAATGGACTAAAACAAGCATTTCCATAACATAATTTAAAAAAAGATTGCATATGAAACTTTAAATCTATTATTTTAATATATAATACATTTAAATATAAAATAAAACTATGTAATTTTTTCTTCCCCCCCCAAGATAGCTACCATTAGACATAAAGATGTAAAGTCATTCTACACATGCTTCTATTTATCAGTTCTATGGATTCAGATAGCATCTTCCTTCATATGTCATTCTTAAAATGATACTGCTGTTAATTGATTAATTGAGCCAGGCCCAGAAAGCTGTGACCTGCTGAGCACAGATGCCTGAGGTCATCATGAGAAGGGACAATGTAGTGTGAAAAGGGAGGGTTGTCTGGGCCATGCATGTTCTATACATGTTTGCCTCCTCTTCCCACAGCCGCTGTATAAAATTGTACGTGAGTATACCCCATGATTATAGCGGAAATGTTTTGGTACTATTGCTCTTGGATGCCATCTTGGGAAATACTTTTGTTTTGGAGTAACCATGTTTTCTTGCTGACTATGTGGTGCACCCAAGGTATTTCATGACCTATAGTTTAGGAGTGTAGGCTTATAAGTGTACCTTGAACCTAGGGTGTTTGTCCCCCATAATGGGAGTAGGAATTGGGGGTAGAGTTAGCAGTAATCCACAATTTATGCACCCAACCAATTTATCATTACGTATGCTGGCTAGTAGGACAGAAACACCAACTCAGACTCATCAATGCATGTAATTGAACTTTATTAGAATATGTAATTCAACAATACAAATATCAACTCCTCTAGGAAGAAACCACTAACCTGATTTCCTAAAGGTCACAATAAGCCTATCTGGTACTGGTGTCCAGGACAGTTACCTCTCTTCCCAGCCCCAGATCACATGTTTCACTCCAAGGTGGTATTCCAGCAAGACTTCATCAATTAGCATTACTCTTAACTGAACAAGTTTCCAAATGCCGGGCATGCAGGATTCTGTTCTAGCGACCTAGGAGCAGGCTGATGACTGGGGCCTTTGGTGGGTTTTTGTGGTTCTAGCTAAGGGCATTCACAGGTTTCATCTAGTTTCTGATCGGTGGACTAAGCTTATGATAAAAGGAAACAATCAATTGAAAATTTAGTTTCCTAATGTCATCAGCAAGTGCTTATTAGTTATTTACCAGATTTGAGACATATACACTCATGGCTAACAGTTGTTTATAAACAAATAAATAAAGGGACTAAGAAAAAAAAAGTTGAAGAGAATGGCATTAGGTACTTTTCACTGTCTCAGGAAGAGATTTCTTAACTAAACAAAGAACAGTAGTGATCTCTATCTCTCTGACACACACACACACAATTTCAATTACATGAAATTAAAAAGTTTTTACAGGGAAAGTTATCAATGCAAATAGAAAAGAACTATCAAGTGGGAAAAATCTTTACATTAACTATCTCCGATGAGGGTTTAATATGCAGCATATGTAGGGAACTTACGCAAATATGTAAGACCACAAACTTTTTCCTCAGAAACAGTTCTTGGGGGGAATAAAGGGGTTGCAAACTATGAACGAAGTATGATAGGATTGCTTGAAATCACTAGAGAAACATGAATCAAAACAGTTCTGGCATTTTACCTCTCACATAGAAAACTGGTAAACATGATAACAGATGGAAACAGCTGATGTTAGAGGTGATGTAACTGATTGTGCTGGCACACCTGACCCATGTTCTAGTTATGCATTTCATAGGCATGATAATACATTGTTAGAGGAACTGTGAATTATTTCTACACATTGTGGAAAGCAGTTTGAAATGAAACTGGACAAGTAAATAAAATATCCATTTTTCCTCCCTAAAAGATGAGAAATGGGGCACCCAAGTGCTCCACTGACCACCTTGGAACTTAATAATCACTTAGCATGTGCCAGACACTGTGCCAAGTGCTTTACAATTATTATTTCATTTGGTCCTCGCCACAATTCTGTGGGGTATTATTATTTTGTTTTACCAATGAGGAAACCGGGGCAAACAAGAGTTTAAGTGACTTGCCCAGGGTCACACAGCTAGTAAGTGTCTGAAACCTGATTTAAACTCTAGGCTCAGGGCTCTATTCACTGCTTCTACGTAGTAGGTAGAATGAAGGAGAAAGTGGGCAAAAATGTCCCAGCTTCTGAGCATGCAGTACTACTATAAAGGACCAAGGAGTTGTAGCAGCTTTCTTTCAGCACTCACAGTCACTGGCAGGGAATGGAGAGCTAATGGGACACATAACCAGTGGTGTGTTGGTAAATGTTTAACAATGGGCATGGGGTGGGGTGTACATAGGACACACTTCTAAGTTTAATTTGTATTGTTAACATTCTTCTCTATTAATTTCTTTAGTCTAGACAACACAACAATCAAACCTTGATTTATAGTGTTTGCCAATTCTGAGGCATAAATGCTCACGATGGAAATTTAATAATCAGCTTTTAGGAGTTAATTGCTCATGCTGGAAATTTAACAATCAGCTCACCAGAGTCCACTAGAGCTGACATCTGGACTGAATGAGAGCTTGTCAATTTACACATTATGTATTAGTAAAACTTTTATTTTTGTAATTAAAACATAAATAGAAATTATAACATTTTCTTGTTTTCCTATAGATCCTCTTGTATACCACAAGGGTATAAGCACCCAACTTTGGAAGCCACCGATCTATGAGTAAGCTTTAAATGACTTGCCCCTTTTCTAGAACTTATTCTTCCTTGGATTTCCAGACCAGGGTACAACAATGATGAGCAAAGGTTCTCTCCCCACTCCTGCCCCTCTTCACTCCTTCTCAAGGAAAAGTAATGGTAGCTTTCCAGAGAAGGGTATGACAAATCTGAGAGGGGACTTATTGGACCCCCAATTTCTTTTTCTGAGCAGAGGCCAGAAAATATTGTTCCTAAGAATGGACTTTCCCTGAATCTTTAAGAGTTCCTAAATTCTAGGCACCTAGTAATGTGCCTACTGGATCCATCAGCCAATTAAATCAATAAGCATTTATTAAATGCCTATGTGCTAGGTACTGTGGATAGAGATAAAAATTAATTAGTCCCTTCTCTCAGGCTTATATTCATTTTATTAGAGAAGAAAACATATATCTGAGCATTTACAGAATAAATGAAGAATTTACAAAATGAATGTAGGGCAACTTAGGAAGGGATGATAAAAGCTTCATTTAGAAGATGGTGCTTGAGCTGCATCTTGAAGGAAGAGAGAGACTGTGAGGTGGAAGTGAGGAAAGAATGCATCCCAGCTACGGGAGACTGTCAAGGAATGGATCATCCTGATAAGACAGAGAGGACAGTTTGGGTAGACTATCGAGTATAGGAAGGGGAATAATGATGCAGGAAAGGCAGTTTGGGGCCAGGCCGAGATGGCCTTTAGTAGCAAAAGTTTCTATTTTATTTTAGAGACAATAGGGGAATCCCTGGAGTTTATCAATTCCAAGAATGACACGGTCAGAAAGTCACTTAAGGAAAATCACAGGCATTTATACAGAAAATGGAGCAGAGTTTTAGGGACAAATCAGACATTGCAATAATGCAGGAGAGAGGTTGTAAACACAAAAAGGGGGTAGGATGTGAAAAACGTAATTTCTTAGAAATGGCAAGATTTGGCAACTGGACATGTGGCACGTGGGAACATGAGGATCAAGCTTAACACCGAAACTGTGAAACTGAGACTGGAAAGATGGCAGTGTCCTTGGCAGAAAGAGGGAAATGTGGAAGATGGATGGGTTTTGGCTGGGGTGGGGCAGGGATTATTTTGAACATGTAAAGTTTAAGAAGTTATCGGGACATCCAGTTTAAAATGGCCAATAGAGCTCAGGAAAGAGTAAAGGAACACACACACATACGCACAGGTGTATGTGTGTGTTCTATTGGTTATCCACAGAGATATTTAACTTGTGGAAGCTTCTAAGGTCCCTCAGAAAGTGTAGAGATGAGGGCATGGGACAGAGCCTTGTGGAAGTGCCCTTGATTAGGTGGTGTGAAATGGGTACGTAGTTGGCCAAGATTAAGAAGTGGTCAGAGAGGACAAGAGACAGGATGATCATAAACTCAGAGTAGAAAAAATGTTCAGGAGGATGGTCATCAGTAGCAAATGCTACAGAGGTCCATTCCATCTCCTGTCCTGTCTCTAGACAACTTCCCTGAGTTTGGCTGTGAAAGTGAGAATCTCAGACAACAGCAAAGAGCAGTCTAGTAAAGGTTTTTTGAGGATGGGATCTTTTGACCCTAGGCCAGGGATCCTCTGGAAAGCGCTCTATATGGCTAAAACAGGCCCAGACCCAGTGTCCTCCGAAGCCACCATCATCATAAGCTGATGCTAGAGTACTTTTCTCCCTCCTCTCACCACTCCCAATTCTAGCCCTGAGAACATTAAAAAAAAATGTGACACTGCCATTCCTGAGACGGGCCAATCAATGATTCTATGGCTCTACTCACCGTTCCTGTATACTCCCAGACTAAAAAAGTGGCCACCACTGGCTTTTTATAAAATTTTCATCACCAAGACTTACCAAGTACCTGGATGGCACATAATAAACATTTAACAAATCCTTTCCTTTCATTCATTTGCCTGGAAGTAGCAGGGAAGGAACAATATGGGGAGAGAGAGAGGAAAAGAGAGAGATGGGGGGGGGGGGCCGGGGAGGGAGAGGAGAGAGGAAGGGGAGTGGGGAGAGGGGTGTGGGGTGGGAGAGGGGGAGAGGGAGAGAGAGAATGAATATGATTAAAGAGGGCGCTGGGAAGTGTTGGGCCTTGGTGAAGAGAAAGATCATTTTGCTATTTCTCCAAGGAGCCCAATTGTTTAATCCGCTATTTTCAAATATGGTATCTCCCTCTAAGAAAGGAATAAACTGCTACGTAAAACAAATGTTCCTTTCATTTAATCTTCATTGTCAGACTCCTATCAGAATCTTGCCCTTAAAAGGCAAACAGCATTTAATAATGTTAGGCCTATTACAAGAATGTCAGATTTGAGTGATCATTAAGAATCATCAAACATTTTCTACATAACTCAGGACAGAGGATACCAAAGTGTCTATTAAAACAAAACAGAAGAGACTGCAGATTTCCCAGCTACATCACATTTAAGTTTCCAAAATGCAGTCAGATGTTGGAACCCTGGCAAATTTTAGTCTTTAATCTTAACTTTGCAGAATTGTGCATTTATCCCAGGGTCTATGAATGGAAAAGTCCTGGTTCCCAGATCAATCGTTGTCATTTTGCCTGACAGTAGCTTTCTTCTGTTTTCCCCTATTTCCAATTTAAAAAAAAGAGGAAAAAAAATCAAATTGCTTCAAAAAAAATGGCAGACTGGAGTTATACTGGGAAATGAGTAACTGTAACTATAAATGCAGGTGAAATGTTCTAGTAGTACTTCCATAGCTTTAAGGTATATAAAAGAAACTATTCCAGTACTAAAGAAATTCAGAGTTGTGAGCAAAAATTTTAATTAAAACTATTGCTAAGCTAGTAAATTATTTGTTTTGTCTTTTGACAGACACTGCCATAAGGGACCTCAATATCCGAGGTCCTAATATCTGAAATTATCTATGGTAAATGACAAATGAAAAACATAAGTTTTAATACTATTTCATAGTCAAAGTGTACTTGAAATAATCGCACAACATAGTCAAAACATATTTATTACTTTTTAGTGTAGTTTTATACACTCCATTACAGATACAAGAATATAGCCATATTTACAGGTAATTGAAAATAAATCAGCATTTTCAAACCCCACATCTAAAAACAATAGTTTTAAGTCCTAAGCTACAATTGTTGTGGTATGCAGAATGAATTACTTCTTCCCCTTAGAAAATAGTTTCTTCAACATCAGGGTTAAGTTAGGCTTATCAGCAGAATAAGAACTGATTTCTTTTTTAAATGATCTAACTCTTTACAAATTACTTCCTTCCCAAGGAGGAAGTTTTAAACTTTAGCAGCAAAACATCAAAAACAGTTGAATTTCATTGGTAACAAATATCTGGGGCATAAATATTAGATTTAAAATCAAGGAAAAAAAATCACCCTATTTCATTCCCCTGCCACCCCGCCTACCCCAACCCTCCAGCAAAAAAAAAAAAAAATTAAATCTCTATAGTTTTAGCTTGACATATGGTTTTCAGTTCTTGGGCAATCATAAAAACTATGTACTCCAGAATTTATTACTAAAGATTAATCTGGTACAGTCTATGAGTTTCAAAACTTAAAAAAATTGGAGTAACGTAGAAAACAAAATGTTCCATCACTTAAAAGGAAAAGGATGAAGAAATTTCTCAAGAAACCTTCCATGGAAAGGTCTTCAAAGAATTAAAACAGGAAATCTTCACAAAATTCACTTGGTTCCAGTATCACCCAGAACACTGTATTATACAAGTTCTATTAACTAAAAAAAGTTCCCAAGAGCCACTTGGTAATTTTCTTTTTGAACTGTCAATAATGGTGCCCACCAAAATGAGACACTAATGGCACTAGTGCGTAAATCCAAGACTGTGGACAATTCATCCACCCACAGGAGAAATAAAACCATGGTGATGCTACACATGCCAACAGACAGATGAACTAAATAAAAAATGGGATACGGTGTCTATTTTAATAGCACTCACAGATAGTCCCAGGTTGCTTAAAAAAAAAAAGGGGTCAACAGCTGGACACCATGTTTTAAACAAAGGTTTAGAGCTGTAGTAAGATTATATCTATATATAAAAATTATGGGACAAATCAAATAAATTGGAAAAATATTCCAACTTGGAATTTTATTTTTTTCAATGTTAATCTTAAAAATACACTATTTATGCAACTTTAGGTTAGCTTTCTATAAGTTGTGGTTACTTCATTTAGAGGCATGAACATGTAAATGTATGTATACATATATACACACATATATTTTAATGGGGAGGTACAAAGTGGCATAGATCAATAAATGTTTCACATTCGCAAACTGTATTCAAATTTAGCTTAAATCACAAGAGGAATCACCATCCACTTCAGTGAACATTTGCCTACTACATCACAAAATAAATTACCTACTTCTTTCTAGGAAAGGCACAGTGCTGAAATAGTAAGGAGTAACAGATTTAGGCTAATACAGCTCTTAAAAGTTACATTTGAATGAACTATTTCCAAGTCTAGCATATAGTACCAGTCTCAAAAGTATGAACATTTCTTGTGACATTTACCTTTTCTGTTACATTCTGGATAATCTTAGAAGGGGGGAAAAAAACCATAAAAGCTACTTTGTGTTCAAACAGCAAACAATCCTCTAGAGATTAAATACAAAATTTTAATTTCTCTTAATCACACTAAGATTTTGTTGCATTTTTGTGAATACTCAATGTATCTTACATTTTAAAATTTGATTAAAAAAAAAAACTGAACCTTAAAACTCCCAAGAGACACTTGATATAAAATCAGCTTAATGTATCAGAAACAAGTGACTCTGGTACTCTAAGTCAGTATCCCATAATGTAAGTAATATTACATTAGTGTCCAAGATATTAAAATAAGCCCTTGGTGCTGGCAGTTGTGAAAGCACATGAGTGTATGCCCCAACAGAAGAAATCTCTCTATGGAGAAAAGTATTTCAAGTCAAGATTTTGAAATAAAGATTTTACTGCATACAAAAACTATTGAAATTTATACATATCTGGCAGTGTCATGCTAATGCCATGTGAGGACTAATGAAGATTTTAGCAAAGGAAAAAAAAGCCAAGTTGATTTTGTAGTAGCAATAGTTTCTTTTTTTATTTTTAATATACTTTAGGAAACAATATACAAAGCTGAGCTTTCCACCATTTCCAGATAACAGTGGGATGCTCCAATTACACAAATTTAGCGTTTTGTGATGGCTAAGAACAGCAGTCAGCACCAGACTTGAACAGTTAGCTACAACACAAACATCCTTCCAAATGAAATGTCATAATAGCAAGACAGGTAAACCAGGGTTTAACATATGACAACCCTTGGGGATATTTTGATCATTCTTGTTGAATGTCATAGTTCATTAAATATTTTATACAGAAATTTTTGTTTACAAGCTTTAAACAAAACTTTTCTTGAGGGATTATTTCAATTAAGTACAAATGTTCAACAAGAATAGTTCTGATAAAGAATCCCCAAGTAGTCAAATTCTAATATGCGCTGACCGAAGGAAATGAAAAGTAACCATTTTTTTTGTTTTTTGTTTTAACATGTTTATTACAACAGATACAATTCACATCTGACTAGGTTTTTTTTCCTCTTTCCCCTCCCACAACCATGTTCATTGGGCTATTTCCTTATATTTGAGCAATCAATGTACTTTCAGCACACATGCCCAGCAGTACTATAAGTCCATTCTTACAGGGTGCAAATGGAAATACATTTCAATAATTTATACAAACAAGTGGGTTATGCTCAATCACTGCAATTTTAAGCTACTGTACACAGGAATGAAAAGATTATAGAAAAAGTGCCATAGCAACAGTGCCTTAAGAAAAGAGAAAATTAGAAGCATTAAAAAATGGATAAAATCAGATCTAGGATTTCAGAGGGGAAATGGAACACAGAAAATGAAAAACATTTCTCTGCAAAAACAGAAATGGAGAAGCACTGCTCTTGATTGGGTGCAAGTGTGGAAACAGTTGTTTCATGATATTTTGTACACTGCCCAAACTGTTCCAAATTGTTGCAGCCTTAGACACAGATCGCCTGGCGCCTGCACTGAATTTTCGGAAATGCAAGATTTCTGAATGATAAATTAACCCCCAAAATTAAAAAAAAAAAAAAGCTAATTTTGCAGACAGGTTTACATGTAAAAGGCTAGGTATTTAGCCACCTCAGCATTGATTAGTTTTGGATGTCTAAGCTCTGATACACATGGCTTCCCATGGCTTCACTCTACAAAACATATTTACAACGTGAAGAATACATCTACAAGAAATCTACATTTCAGGGGTATTACAAATTAATCTTGTCGCTTCCCCTGAATTGACTTTCATGTCCCCATCCCCTTGTCATTTCCATTGCCCAGCTTAACGGTCCAAAGTCTACTCAAATGCAGCTCAAAATTGTTAAGATTGGGCAACCAGTTCCTGTACTCAAAACCATGTGCAATTATTCACATCTTCACACCATGAAGGAATTCTGATTCTTTAGCTTTTCAAGTTCTTTAATTTGTTGTCTCAAAAATAGTATCCTGAAAAATAAAATAAATGATTAAACTTATTACAAAAATATGACATTAACTAAATTAGCTGTATCTATTAATCTTTGAATTATAAGTAAAACTTATCAGTGAACATACATACTCCATACACTAACATCAGAGGAAATCTGGCAGTCAATGAATATAGCAAGGTGACAAAATTTAAATATAATTATTAATTGCCTTAAGTCCTTTAAACTGTAAAGACAATTTGATAGATGCACCATACAATATTTCACAGTGTTGAAGACAAAAGTTAGTACCAAGATTATAAAACACTTTTTCATAAAAAATGAATTACACTGCAATGCCATAGACAATAAAAATATAATGGGAATATTTTGAGGGTAATAATACAACAATTATACTTCAACACATTAGAAACATGAGAATCTTAGATAAATCAATTTACCACATTATTAATTACACTGATTTTGTTACAGAAACAATAAAATAAGCTGTGCTTAGCAACTATGAAATTGGAGTGCTCAAGGAATGGGTTATAGATAATAAATAACATTTGTTCATCAACTCACTGTTAACTAGAACCTGTCTTTCTTTCCCTTTCCATCCAACTCTTCTTGTTGAGTCTAAAAATTATTAGCCTCCTCAACTGCCTTGAATATAAGATGGTCAATATAAACTAAATCCTTATTTTAGAATGGGCTCCTTACAGTGAATCAAAGTTCTTCTTTCAGCAATTCAATTACATTGTACTATAGAGAACCCCAAATAAGGACTGCTGTTGGATCTTATGCAGTGGTTAGGCTTTAAAAGGTAGTGTTAAGGCAGAAAAACCTCCTTTAGTCAAATGTACCCTTGAAAATCCCCTAATCCCTTGGTTGGCTTTGTATTTTTCTGAAGTCTGTTCCTTTTTATAAAGAGGTTTGAGTCTAAAGGAGACATTCTTAACACTGAACTTGATGGAGAAAAAATTTCTCTATTTTCACTAATCACTAACTGAAATTTAGCATTTCTTTCAATAATTTAAAAACATTATGCAAAAGGTCAATAAGCTTTATCAGACTGCCAAAGAGATTCATCACACAAAAATTAGGAACCCTGTCCTAGAGGGCTAAGAGTTTTTTCTTGGGCTGTAATCCACAGGCAAACATTTTATGCTCAAGGGCACTTCAGTCTTCACTCTTAATTACCTAGAATTGCCTTTATTTTCTTATTCATACAGAACTAACTAAAGGGGGAAACTCCTCTGCTTAAGTCAATGCCCTCACATTTGGGAGGAGGAAGAAATGAGGGTGATAGGGGTAAGGGTGGGTTGAATTGTGGAGGTTCTTTCTGTAGATGACAGAAAAAAATAAAACAGCCGCTGACCAGCTATCCCTCCTTTTTTTCTGTGTTACAACAAAGGGTTCAATGAGTAGGGAAGACAGAGCGAAATAATTCAGAACTTAAGGTAACACAGTCAACAAAAATTTTAAAAATGACAAAGCAACATCCTCTTCTGCCCCTTCCTTCCGGGCTTGCTCTCCTAATGAAGACTACCTGGTTCACCAGTTTCTAGTACTAGGAGGTGCCTATGATATCAAATACCTTTTCTTGGGGATGCAAGCACACCTAGAGATCAGGGCTGAGAGACCAGTGCAAGTGCTGGGAACTTTTTACAGAGGGGCTGGGTGTTACAGGACATACATTCCTGCGCCCTTGGCTGCCAGGTACAGTTTAGCAATAGAGGCTATGGAGAGGAAGAGAAGCCATGGCACTAAGAAGACATCACACCATGAGTTAAATATATACAAGCTGAACGTCCCTATAACCTAACAGTACTGTAACTAAATTTCCACCACCTCATAATTTTGGCCCACACTGACCTCTCCCTTCTTTTAGTTCCTGTGTCATTTATCATCTGTAAACACTCATTTTAGTACATATTTATTGGACAGTACTGTTATTTATTCCATGTACGTACATCTTATCTCTGCAAAGCTTAATAAAGGTGGGGATCATGTAAAACTCCTTTGTAAATTAACCCTCAGTGCCCTGAAATGATGCAATACTAAATGCTCAAAAAAATTTTGAATCAAATGAACTGAACTTAGGAGAAATTTAGTTCTATATGAAAAATAGTATAACAATTTCAATGAAAGATTTCTAGTTGAGATTTTACAGTATAATTACTACAAATTAAAAGCTGACATTATTTCTGCCCCTGTTTAATGAAAATGAAGACTATTTTAATGCAAATGAGGACTAATTTCACAAGTCTCCCAGAAAGGACAAACTCCCTGCCAAAAAGCATACCCAGATATTTCAGTGTTTAGGATGAAATCTTATCCTTTCCTCGGTCTATCATAAATAGCACAAGTTTCTGCAATATGCTTCTTCAGTGTTCCGTGACAAGATGGAATTTGTCAAGTGTTTCACTGACTTAAAGCAATACATGAATACTGCGAATGAAAAAAGTCAGAAGTCTGCCTTTGTTTTACTATAAGAATTTTTTTCAAGTGAACAAAAATTTATTGTACAACATTACCTAACATTCTTTGGGAACTTGAAGAGGGAAAGAATATATTTCACTAAACTGTAAGATGCTAAAATCTCCAAGGTTTTAATCAAAAGCAGTGTGAACAGTAGTCTTAATTGTAGAATCATCAGATCTAACATTTGAAAAGAACCTTACAAAGTTTTCTAGTCCAAACACAACCTGAAACAAATCTCTATAAAAGTAGCTACAGTGAAATATACATATACGACATGGAGTAAAGTGTTAAATGGGCTCTCCTCATCCCTAAAATAGGCAGGAAGTTTGAAATTGGAATTATTCATGTTCCCTAGGTCAACAGCGAAAATATGCACTTACCTTGAGAAATTTCATAAAGTTGCTGTTCAAGACAGACAACAAGCTTAATGAAATGTTTATTCTGTGTTAAATTACATAAAAATAAAGGAGGCAATATTCTTAGTGGCATAGCAGTACAAATTAGCAAGGACAAAGTAAAGTAATTAAATTTATTGGCTTATACAATACACCTTACAACTTTTTACATCTTTAAATGTAAAAATGTAATATGTAATATGTCTTAATTTGCCACAATCATTTATATGACTGGGCCTGGATTCAAAAGATTTTGACACATATTCCTTAATTCTTCATCATGAAATGACACTTTTATCACATTGGATATTAAGCATACCTTTGATGAACAGTCCATTTTTCCAAGTCTAGCCTTGATTATATATAGCCCATAAGTTTTCAATGGGGTTTAAATCATGTATGTTCCCAGGCCACTGAAGCATGTTTATCTCCATCTCTTGGCATGATGAAAGGCCATGTTGCAATATTCCATCTCCATTTGGGAATATTATAATACTGCTTCTCAATATATGAATATATCTATCAGACTTCATCATTCTCTCAATGGTAACAAGACTTCCAGGAGCACTGGAAAGAAAAAAATCCCCAAAACTTTTTTTTGGGGGTGGATATTTTATAGTCTGACAAAGATGCCCTGATCTTATAAGGCTCATCTGGATATCTTCTGACAAGAGTTCTGGCATAGGCTTGACTGAAAATATGAGTTTTATCAGTAAAAATTTCCAATCCTTTTCCAAGCTTCAGTCATCTAATTTTTATACTGTCTTGCCTGTGACAAGATTTTTTTTTTCCTTCACTGCAACGAATAGGCGATCAAAAAACAAAAACAAAAACAAAAAACAAAAAAACCTGATCTTCTCACTATTCTTCCAGCTTCAAGAAGTCCAAGCTGCATTGTAGAGGCATCAGTAACAACCCTTCCAGTTGTCATGCTCCTCTGGAGGCCTTTGCTTGTTCTCTGATTAACCAGATTGTTTTTCAGCACCAGTCTGTCAGTTCTTGGCACTCACTGTGTCTGGTTTTTGATGGGATTTTCCTTTGTGCTTTGATGTAACTGATCTGTTTCATTGAAGACTTGAATGATCATTTAAATGCTTGACTTCCCCACATCAATAGCAGCTGCAATATCTAACAGTCATTGAAGTGTGCTCTTTAAAAGCTACAATTTTTGCATGTTTCCTTGGAGTAATATCCATTCTTAAAAACCACAGAATTAAAAACACAACAAGAGAGCAATGAAACAGGTGTATCGCAGGAAATGCAGCACTCAACTGAGACAACTAACAAATGGTGGTGAAACCAGCTCAATCTGATTTCAGGTGATCAATGACAGATGTTCTGAGTCAACCTAGTATCAATAGAAGTACACATTCATGACCATTGCTGTCACTAAATGACACCCTACCAAAGTTATTATTTGTCCCAAGTCACACACACCACTTTATAACTAAGAAAACTGTATAAACATAAGTTTGAGCTATCAATTGGAATGTTATTTAATTACTAGAACATAGTAAAAACATGTCAATGGAAATTAGGAGAATTAATAATTTATGATTATGGCCAACAACTTAACTGAAAACAAGGCACAGGATTTAAAAAAAAGACAAATACCAAGCAAAATCTTACCTTTGCTCACGCAAAGTTGCTTGAATTTCACATACTCGGACTAAAGATCTTAAGTTTTTTAATTCAGTACAAATTTCTGACATATGAACACTCCCCATGTTATGAGCTTCTTCACGCAATCTTGATGCCTAAGTATATGCAAAAATTATTTTTAATTAGAAAAATGTTCTTTATTGAAAAGTATTTATGGGACTTCTCAATAATCTGTGACATGGAACTATAAAATAATAAAAAGAAAAAGGATCAAGTTAAAGAAAATGATTTACATCAGAAAAGAGTAGAAGTTTGCTAAGAGATTTCTATGTTAATTATGTCCATGTGAAGGAAGGAGTTTTCATTTTAAAATTTCTATCTACTCTCCCTGCCCCCCAAAGCATAACAGAAGAGATTTTAAGAAAGAAAGATGATTAACTCAAGAAAATACAAATTAATGACTTAGGGTAGCAAAGAGTTTTGTAAAGGCTGTCTTTAGTGGTGCTATGGGGGCCAAACCACAAGGGTGCTTACTATAAACGTAAAAGCTGAAATTCCTTTGATGCTACCACTTGAAAATTGTGATAAGGAAACTAGGCCAGCCTTTTCCAAATGACAGAAATTTACTCTAAGAGTATTTCAGTAAATTGATGGATCGAGTCATAAGTGGAGTTAGGGATACCTGAACAGCAGATACTACAAAGTACAGTAATCACATTTTCTCAAAACATAGCTAGAGTGCTGATCAGGGAATATTCCTGGCACTGAAATTGAAATGGACACCTCTCCTTTCTGCTGTGAAAGCCTGATATCAAAAATTCGTTTGCCAAAGGGCATATGACTAGAAACAGCCAAATGATATACCAATATACCATCAGGACTAGGGGTCTGAATTCTAGCTTCGATCTGAAGTTTTATAACTTTAGGCTGATTTTCTGGCATCTTAATATCCAGGTGAAATAAAAACTGTAATAGATCTCTACCGATACCTTAAGTTAGAATGGAATATGGTTGGATGGCTTTTCTAATGGTGTCTTGGCAGGTAGGCAAATGTATCTATACAAAGCTTCAGCCTTATTCCAAGCAAAAAACACTGAACAGTACCCCCTCCACACACACACACATACCCCCAAACCCTTTTTACACATATCACAGCAGGGGCAGCTAGGTGGTGCAGTAGATACAGCACTGGCCCTGGAGTCAGGAGGACCTGAGTTCAAATTTGGACACTTACTAGCTGGGTGACATTGGGCAATTAACACAGAATTCCTCATTTCCACTCTCCCCTCTCCCCTCAAAAAAAATCCACAAGGAGAAGGAAAATGTCTTTGATTAAGACAACCTTGCAAGTCTATCTGCTAAGACAATGGACCAGAAAGACTGTTAATAAAAGTTGTTTTTACATTGCTTCTAGGTTACTTTTGATTATATTTGGGAAAGAGGAGGAATAAATATGGTTATTAGAAAACTAGAACATATATGTAAACTGGTACAGTGGTGTTAATTTTCACTGTCTAGTCACACAGTAAAAAAGGATACAGAACTACAAATGATTTCACTTTCGATATTTTACATGATAAGGAATGCATGATAGGAAAAAAGGCTAAAGATTATGTGTAGATAAACTTGTGAAAATTTCTTCAAGTAGATTCTTTTGAACCTCCTTCAAAGTATCAAATTTAATATACTGATGAGCTTTACTGCATCTCAGTTTAACTTCAATTAATGAAGAATGCAAATATGAGAAAGTAGGGTTATATCTTTTATTAGAAATTTGCATAGTATTGAAATGTTTCTAAAAACATTTTAAAATTTAGGGAAATTTCTGGAACAACAAAATGTTACATAAGTTTAAACTCCTTCAATAATCCACCAATTTTCACCTCCAATGGGTCTATACCCTTTGTCTTCAAACATAAACAAATCTTCCCTATCTCCACTCATATCTTGACCCTATCTCCCTCATACATATTTATCCATCTTAAAACTGAAGTTACAGCTCAATTACAAAATCTGTATAGCCCACAGCACAACGCCTGGCCCACAGAAGGCACTAAACAAATGTTTATTTCCTCCTTCCCCTTCCTCCCTGCAGCAATCTAGGTGTCAAGACCAGAATTTTTTCTTAATCCTCATTCTCCTTGAACCAAATGTACTTTAACACTGCTGAACATTTTCCTTATTGGAACTTTCTTCTCTTAGCTACTCTGAGGTGCCGTTATCAGTTTCTTGATAAGCAAAATTAGATTAAGATTAGACTATCTCCAAGATCCCTTCCAGCTCTAAATCCTATACTAGCTTTAGCATTCTCCTACCAGCAACTGAATATGGGCATTTTCTGTGGTTTGGCATTTCTAAATGTATTAATGTCTGAACGTAGTACTAACACCTCAAACTTTAAAACTGAATTCATATTTCCACCACAACTACTTTTTCCTCTTGGTATTAACATTTTCAAGTCATCCAAGCTTAAAATGCTAGAATTTTTAATTCCCCCTCTTCTTCCTTTCCTCTAGTCCTCCTCCTATTTCCCACCAGCTGTTAGGCTTGGTTTCAGTTCCACAAACACCTTGCCCATGTACTGTACCCTCTGCTATTCAGCTTCCTTTTATGCATTATCTTCCCCCCCCCACTAGATTCTAAGTTCCTTGAGGGCTGGTACTGTCTTTCTTTCTTATTTGTATCCTCAGCACATAACACTGTGCCTGGAACATACAAGGTGCTTAATAAATGTTTATTTAACTACTGATTAAAACACCAAGTTGGGAGGAGAGAGGAGAGGAAGGGGGAGAAAACTTGGAATTCAAAAACTCGTGGAACTAAGTATTGTAAACTAAAAATTAAAAAATTTTAAAAAAGACACCAAGTTCTGTATAGTATTCCTTTCTTGTATCCATCTTTTCTTTTTTATCCCCACTGCTACCACCCTAGTAGGGACGGAAACTTATGCAATCATCTCCTAACTGGTCTCCCAAGCCTTGAGTCGATTTTTGCAATCCACTTGATTTCATCAGACTAATTTTCCTTACTAAAAAACTTTAAGTATTTCCCTACTGCTTCTAAGATAAAACTGAACTCCTTAACTTGAATATGGTCCTAACCTATCTCAACTCCAACTACCTTTCTGAATCCTCTATTACAGAGAAAAAATGCTTGGTAATTTCCCACTTCCAACAATTTTTGTTAGTATTGTCTACGCACTACTATCACACCCTTACTGTCCTCTCTACTTATCTAAGACCCTTCTTTAATCTCTCTGCATAAACCATCTCAGATTATTTCAGATCTCAGTTATGCCACCCTCCTCTGAACTCACATAAAATTTATTACTAATACCATTTATATGATAATTAGTCATTATTGGCAGCATGGGTACTGAGGCAGCCTAGCTTAAAGCCTTACCTTTGACACATAATGGCTATGTTACTACTGGGAGGTCACAGCTTCTCAGTGTCCCAAACAACTAAGATTCTAAGATGTAGAGCAGATGCCTGTTAACATTGGTAAAGACAGTTTCCTTACTTGGACTTCCATATAAAACAAAACCTCAGGTCTGATCCAAAAATCATTTACGTAATAATGTAAGAAACTATAATGAAAGAGATAGCATTATATTATCATTTTAAAAAGTAAATCACCCCACTGTGAAGACAGGGACTATGTCTCACACTTTGGCATGGTTCTTACAGTATCTCAGCATGGTGCTTTACACGTAGTGGATGATCAATAAATACTTGTTGGTTAAACACAGCTTAACCAAAATGCTTCTGAAAGGAAAGGTAGCAAATGTCTTCAAAGTACATACAGAATCTTGATTCGATAAACTGTAAGAATCAAGGTACAGGCTTTCATTTTGAAAGCCATGCTATTATCAAGCAACCGGAGAGTAACTCAGGGAGGTTGAGCTAAGGGGAGGAGATAAATGGCCTCTTTATCAGTTGGTGTTTGTACAGACCCTCATGTAGGTACATTCAACAACCTCATAAGCCCTTCTGACCACACACACCCTTCCTTCAACCTGTTTTGAGGATTCCTTTCTCCTTTCAAAGCCATTCTTAGAATACATTTTAATACAGATGAAGTGAGCTGCCGTTGACTCTTAAGAATTATTAACAAATCTTGTTGATTTCAACTCTGCAATAACTTTTACATTTGTACTGTCCTCTTTTATTTTTCACTTCCATAATCCTACAGAGGCCTTTCTGACTAACCAACTATTTCAATAACCTGCCTTTCCACCTCCCTACTTAAGAGACTAATCTTCATTATACAAATCCTATCAAACCTCTGCTCAAAACCCTGAAACAGAACTTTATTTTTTGATCAAGTAAAGTTCATTCGTTTAACAAATTCTTTAGCCTAATATTCAAGATGCCACTCTAGCTTTCTAATCTTACTCTACACTCCAGACCACTGCATTACTCTCCAGTACAACTGAGCACTGTACTCCTTATGAGACCCATATTGCCCTGACATGCAAATAACAGAAGCATTACCCATTCCTCTCCATCTGCTCCACTGTTCTTTATAGCACAATTCAAATACCATCACTTTTTTGGGCTTTTCCCAAACCCCCCACCTCAGTAATGACTTTCCCCCACTTTGAATTCAAGCACCTGGCTATCACTGTTTGTTTATATGTATTAAACTATTTGTATTCTTGTATGTCTTATCCCTTTTACTAGACTGTAAGCAAGCAGGGCCCAGAGTATCTTGATTCTTAGTCTAGTGCTATTTCCAGGATAATACACTACTTCCTTTAAAATGACCACATACTTATTTTTCTCCCCAGTTTACAACGAATTCAGAAACCTGTACTCAATGCAGGACAGATCTTCTATTACTTTCTTTTATAGATTTTTATTACATTAAATACAGCTTGAAAAAAAAAAACAAGCCATGAAGCAATACTTAGACATCTTTCTATAAAAAGCTTTGTTTTTTAATAAGAATTGAACTTAATATTTTAAATATTCACCCCAAAGATCTACATATCCTGAGATTTAAACCACGTACATACCTGCTTTTCTGCATGATCTGCAGGCCATCCTTGAACGTGTTTTATAAGATTTTCATTGAAGTGTGCTGCTAGGGTAGGTGTTAATGAACATGTAGGTCGGGTAGATGAATTCTGTGGTACAACTGTTGCATTAGATGCATTACTACTAGAAGTATGATTTGGACCAGGAGATGGACTTCTTTGACTACTGTAAGATAGAAAGAATATTTCAGTTTGTTTCTAAAGAGCTGATAAGCATTCTGAAATGGCTGTCAAGTGTCATAATAAAATACATTAAAAAAAGATCATATTTTAGGTCCAAGAAAAATATGTATTTTACATATAAAATATTTAAAACAAGAATGTGGACTCAGACCAATGTGCTTTTAAAAAAACTGTATCCCCCCCTTACTCCCCTTTAAAAATCAATGCCTTAGCCAAATCTCATTTTTGTTGAACCTCAAATTCCTTCAGTAGGACATTTTCATACAGTATAAATCCATAGTTCCTATGGCAGTGCAGTACAAAAGTGGCAGCATCATGTTACAATCAGAAATATATTTTCTTCCTGTTGTTCAGTCATTTTCAGGTGTGTCTGACTCTTTGCGACCCCATTTGGGGTTTTCTTGGCAAAGACACTGGAGTGGTTTGCCATTTCCTTCTTCAGCTCATTTTAGAGATGAGGAACTCAGGCAAGTAGGGTTAAGTGATTTGCCCGGGGTCACACAGGTACAATGTGTCTGAGGTCACATTTGAACTCACGAAGATGAATATTCCTGACTTCAGGCCCAGCACTCTATCCACTGTACCACCAAGCTGCCCTTTAAATGAATCTATTTCTGCAATCATCTTTAATATAAAGAGCAAAAGAAAATGCTGTCTTGTTAAAAAAAAAAAGCTAGAATCCAACTTAGGTTAAAGGAGCAATCTATATTCACAAAAATTTACTGAAGATACAAGTAATTTGAGGTATTATTCAGTTGACTAGAATTTCTACTGTTTTATAATTTAAAAAAATTCAAACCCAGCTGAATCTACTTTTCTAGAATGCTGTTGGGGGGGGCAGGGCAATTGGGGTTAAGTGACTTATCCAAGGTCACACAGCTAGTAAATGTGTTACGTGTCTGAGGCCGAATTTGAACTCTGGTCCTCCTGACTCCAGGGCCAGTGCTCTACTCTCTGCACCACCTAGCTGCCCCTAGAATGTTGTTTTGAATAAATAACGTAATAAATAATAAGATTTCTGTGTCTGAATAATGGTAGGTTAAAGGGTTAGTGAGGGAGGCATTGCCAAATAGTATTAGTTGTAAAACAATAGATATCTGAGTTATTTAACATAAAGATGTAACTTCAAATAAAATATATAAAGTGAATAAGGCCTACAGTATTTATTTTTCATGTTTTCCCCCCATTTGCAGGTGCAAATATGGAACTTTTTTCCTCTGTGAATAACAGGTTCCCTAACCATTTAATAGTAGGATGAACCCTTCTAAAATCTTTGTAAAGTAACTGCAGAATCATGACCAATACTGTTTATTCAAAAGGCAAAAAAAAGTTTATGATCAAATATATCAGCAGAATGGTAGCTGAAATCAGCGAAGTATTAAAAATAACGTACAACATACACACAACTCATTACTAAAGTCTGTAAAAATAGAAGGGAGCTCAGGATCTTAAGTCACTGTTATAAACATCAATGGGTCATTACACTGGTGAAGTATAAAAGTGTTAATTGGAAATTTAAAATGACAATGTTTTCGTTGTGCCACCTTTCCATAGAGTTGACTGCTACTCCGTGAATCGTTTAACTGTTTTCATGGTTTTTTTAAAGGCATCAAATGGGGAAAAAATCAAGCTCTAGATAGTAGCACTTCTGAAGACATCCCAGTTTTCAGCCTCCCTCCAGGATGGCACCCTCTATGTTCCACCACAACCTTTCATATGCTCTTTAGCTATAAAGACATGTGGATGCCCATGTCCAAACTCCTACCAACTGCTTCCTTACTCAACCCAATCTTCCAAACCTCTCACACTCTTAAGAGTTCTCCAACCCATCCTACTGTGCTCTTGAGAATGTCTGCTTCACAGGTAACTGGATTTCATATTAAGTCTTCTCCTTTCCTGCTCCCTCTTTTTGCACTTATTGAGAACTGGCTCCCTTGTGGTGACAGGGCCTCTCTGGCCATCCTTTTAGGCACAGGCTACTCACACTCCACTTCCAGGCTCTCCCTCCACCACCATATTCAGTAACCACTCCTCCTGTAAAGTGTGGTAGCTGTTGTCCACAGATTTCCAGGGCACTCCTTTCTCAGTAAGTTCAGTGCCTGTCTCAGTCTTTTTTCCCTACCTAACTCCTGCCCTCATACTAAAAGTTTAACAAACACACTGATAATTCCCTCAAGGAGTCTAACCTTGCAATTCCTCAAATCACTCACTGCCCTTGACCTACTACTACCAACAGATGGCCATACCCTTGATCTTGTCATCAACTAAAAGTATTCGACATGCACCTTCATGAAACCTGAAATTCTTTTTTTCTGATCATAATCTGTCATCATTCCACTTCTCCCTCAGCCTTGCAACTCTAATCCCTACTCTGTTACCACATCACCTCAACCTCCAATGGCTCTACACCTCAGTTCTTTCCCAGGCCATCAGCCCTGCACTGGGTACATTCTCTTTTACCTTTCCCATCTTGACCTTCTGGTGAATTAGTTCCACTCTACACTGCTTTCTTCCCTTTGTGCCCCTTTATCCTACTGAAGATCTTGCCTTCCAAACCCCAGCCTCAGATTATTCCCATCATCCACTCTACTGCCTTTGATCCTCATCAAATCTGCTAAACAAAGCTGGAGAAAATCCTAAAATGGGATCCATTACAAGCTTAGTTTATATAATCTCAACTGGGCCCTCACTGCAGGAAGGCTGTAATCTAAGGCTTCTCTAATCAATTTACATTCCCACTCACAAAGGTTTTTCTAGACCTTTTTATTCTCGCTCTAGTCTTCCAGAGGTCACTCTCCCTCCATTCTCTTAGCTGAGAACCCTGCCTCTTATTTCACTTAAAAAATTTGAGCTTATTAGCCAAGAGTTTCCCCTTACCCCCTTCTGCCTCGTCTTACATCACTTAGATGTTTTCTGTTACTATCTCCTTTACCTTTGTCTGACATGAAGAGATGGCCCTTCTCTTGGCCAAGAAGAATCCCTCTATATGCACAAGTGATCCTATTCCATCCTTTCGCTCCAGCAGATTGTCCCCATACCATCCCTCCTATCTCACTAATGTTCAAATCACTCCGTTTACTGGCTGCTTCCTTATTGCTCCTCCCCACGCCCGCTTTAAAAGACCTTCATTTGATCCATCCACCCTCAGTGGCTAGTTTTTTATCTCTTCTCCCTTTTGTGGCTAAATTCCTTGAAAAGACCTTCTACATTCCTTGATTCTATCTTCTCTCTAGGTTTTTGTGAACACTACTCTCTTTTGGCTTTCTTCTCCCTGAGTGTTCAGTCTCTTTCCCCTTTGCTGGATCTTTATCCAGGTCATATCTGCCAATTGTGGGAGTCCCCCAAGGCTCTTTCCTCATCTACATTGATATTATTTCCTTTGGTGCTCCCGTCTGTTCCCATGGTTTCAATTATCAACCCGATGTAGAGGAATTCCCAGATCTGCTTGTCCAGACTTAACCTCTTCTAACTGCCAGTTTTGCATCTCTAACTGCCCAAATAGACATCTTAAACTGGATGCCCCATAGCTATCTAACACAAAGCATGCCCAAAACTGAACTCATCTTTTCCCCTAAGCCTTTCCCTCTTCCTAATTTCCCTATCACCCTTGAGATAGTACCATTAGATACACAAGACTCACCAATCTACTCTTTGATAAACCCAAAGAAACCAGCTTCTGGGCTAAGAATTCACTATTTCACAAAAACTGCTGGGAAAACTGGAAAACAGTACGGAGAAACTGGGCATAAACCAGTATCTTACACTGTATACCAAAATAAAGTCAAAATGGGTTCATGATTTAGGAATAAAGGCTGATACTAAAAGCAATTTGGGAGGGCAAGGAATAGTTTACCTGTCAGATTTATGGGAAAGGGAAGAATTTATGACCCAATAAGAGACAGCGTTACTAAATGCAAAATGGGTAATTTTGATTATGTTAAATTGAAAAGTTTCTGTACAAACAAAGCCAATGTAACAAAGATTGGGAGGGAAGCAGAAAATTAGGAATCTTCACAACCAGTGACTCTGATAAAGGCCTCATTTCTAAAATATAGAGGAAACTGAGCTAAATTTATAGGAATACAAGTCATTCCCCAATTGATAAATGGTCAAAGGATATGAACAGGCAGTTTTCAGAGGAAAAAATTAAAGATATGTATATTCATATGAAAAAGTGCTCTAAATCACTACTGATTAGATAAGAAATGCAAATGAAAACAACTCTTAGGTACCACATCTCTCCTGTCTGATTGGCTAACATGACAAAACAGGAAAATGATAAATGCTGGAGAGGATGTGGGAAAATTGGAACACTGTCACTTTATTGGTGGAGTTGTGAACAGATCCAGCCATTCTGGAGAACAATTTGGAACTATGCCCAAAGGGCTATAAAAATGTACATACCCTTTGACCCAGCAATACCACTTCTAGGGCTGTATCCCCTCACAAGTGGGAAATGGACCCATATGTACAAAAATATTTATAGCAGCTCTTTTTGTGCAGGCCAAGAATCGGAAATCGAGGGGATGCCCATCAATTGGGCAATGGCTAAACAAATTGTAGTATATGAATGTAATGAAATACTATCGTGCTGTAAGAAATGAGGAGCAGACAGACTTCATTATAACCTGGAAAGACTTATATGAACTGATGTTCAGTGAGGGGAGCAGAACCAGGAGATCATTATACACTATTACAGACACATGGTATCTGTAAGGACTAACTATGATAGACTTGCTCTTCTCATCAATGCAAAGTTCAAAGACAGCTCCAAAAGACTCATGATGGAAAAAGCTGTGCACACTCAGAGAAAGGACTGAGGAGTCTGAATGCAGATGGAGGCAAACTATTTGCTCTCTTTTTTTCCCCTTCTTTTTTGGTTTCATTTCTTCTTTCTCAGGATTCATTCCATTGGTTATAATTCTTCTTTACAACTGGACTATTATGTAAATAAGTTCGATGTGAAGATATACGTAGAACCTACATTGGATTGCATGCCATCTTGGGAGGTAGGAGAGAGAGAGAGAGAGAAAATTTGGAACCCAAAAACTTGTGGAACTGAGTGCTGTAAACTAAAAATAAAAAATAAATTCATAATTTTTTTTAAAAAAAAAGAGATAGTACTACCAAACTCCCCAGTCACAGATATCATCAACCTCAACGCCTCATTCTCTTTACCACCCATATCCAATCATCAATCAACTCCTACTGTTTCTTCCTTTGTAACATTTCTCTATACACCTCCTTCTCTCCTTTGACACTGCAACCACTCTGGTGCAGGCCCTCATGATCTCATGCTGGGACTACCCATTGCAACAGCTTGCTGCTTGGTCTCCCTGTCCCAAGTCTCTCCCAACTCCAATCCATCCTCCATTCAACTGCCAAATTGATCGTAAAATGCAGATCTGACATTATGAACCTCTCACATATTCAATAAGCTCTAGTATCTCTCTATTACCTCCAGTAACAACTATAAAATCCTCTGTGTCTTTCAAAGTCTTTTATAACCTGGCCCCTTCTTCCCTTTCCAGTCTTCTTAGACCTACTTCTCTTCTGTGTACCTGGTGAGCCAGTGACACTGCCTTCCTTGCTGTTTCTTGAACATGACACTTTATCCCTCCTGGCTCTACGCATTTTCTCTGGCTGTCTCCCTTTCCTCATCTCTACCTAATTTCCCTGGTTCCTTCAAATTTCAACTAAAGTCCCAAATTTGGCAAGAAGGTTCTCCTAGCCTTCCTCCATCTTAGTACTAGCCCTAAAATATATACTGTATTTCCCCATGTATAAGACGCACCCTTTTTCGAAAAATTTGAGGTCTAAAAACTGGGTGCATCTTATACAGTGGTTGTAGATTTTTTACTTGCATTTCCTGCTTTTTCATGCTTGTTTTTATGCTCATCGTTGTAGATTTTTTTACTTGCATTTCCCGCTGTTTCATGCTTGTTTTTGTGCTCATTTTTGTACTATTTTTACTTGCATTTCCCGCTTTTTCGCATTTGTTACCAGTATATTAGGTTATGTTTTGCCACATTCTGCCCAGAAATGGCTTAGAAAAGATTTCTGTACAGTGCTGAATTGAAGTTAAAAGTGATCCAGTTTGTAAAAGTGAATGGAAATCATGTTGCTGAACGTAAGTTTGGTCTTCCAACTGAGAAAACAATCCGAGACTGGCTATGAGAAGAAGAAACCCTACTGAAAATGCCATGGCAGAAGAAGGCCATGAGAGGCAAGTCAGCAAAATGGCCTGATTTAGAGAGGGAACTGAAGATATGGATTGAAGAGCAAAGGGCATTTGGAATTCCTGTGTCCACAAAGACGGTTCAGCATGAGGCAAGAAGAACTGCTGATGAAAAAGAAGTTACTGATTTCAAAGGAGGACATAATTGGTGCTTCAGGTTCATGAAACAGAACGGACTAAACATGCGTACTATGAGCAGATAAATAAAACTTGAGTTCAATAACTTTATGTAATACATTTATTTTTTCAAATTTCGGGCCCCAAAATTAAGGTGCGTCTTATACATGGGATCATCTCATGCACCGGGAAATACGGTAAATGTATGCATATGCATATATGCATGTCAGTGTACATACATGCGGTGTGTACACACACACACACACACTCACTCCCAAAAGTTTAAAATGTGCTAAATGTTACCTGTTTTATAAATCACAGCAACAGAGTCGCATAATTCCTATAATCAACGTGTAATGGGCAAGATTCTGTGATTTGGTGCAAGCCCTGGCTCTCTCACTTACTAGCCAAGTGACCATAGTCAAAAACCTTTACAACTGGGGCAGCTAGGCGATGCAGTGAGCAGAGCACTGGTCCTGGAGTCAGGAGGACCTGAGTTCAAATCTGTTCTCAGATACTCGACACACTTACTAGCTGTGTGACCTAGGTCAAATCACTTAACCCCAATTGCCCTGCCATCCCCCCCTCAAAAAAAAAAGTAAAAAAAAAAAACAAAAACTTTAGAACTTCATTTTTTCTCAATTATAAAATGCAAATGATAGATATAGCTATTTACCTTCACAGAGTTTTTGCCACAAAAGTGCTCTGTAAGCTATAAAGCACTATAAACATGTAAATGATCATGTCACTGTCATGCATTTAATTAGCTGAAAATATTTTAAAGTATGAGCAATATATTCATTAAATACCTCAAAATGTTACATTGCAGAGAAAATACTTATTTCCTAGAAAGAAGGGAAGTGGGGCAGATTGGAAAGGTCAATAATGAAGTAATTTTGAAAAAGGCAAGAAATAAAACCCTAAATTTGTGCAATGTTTATAAGATTTTCATATATCCTAGTGTTGCAAACTTTATTCTATTTTTAAAATCTGATTTTTTGGATATTATGCTGGTGGCACTCCTGTGTAAAATGACTTCTAAAAGGACACCTAAAAAGTTGCGTTATAGCCTCAGAAAGCAATTTTAAAGATATTCTTTTTGGGTGGGGGACAGTAAAGAAGAAGCAATTGTGGTTAAGTAACTTTCCCAGGGTCACACAGCTGGTAAGTGCCGGAGGCCAAATTTGAACTCAGGTCCTCCTGACTCCAGGACTAGTGCTCTAGCCCCTGTGCTACCTACCAGCCCAAATTTTAAAGATGTTCTGAGGAAAGCATAGTATAATCACTAAAATAAGCATGCAGCATCTCAAGAAATATACTACGAAAGATAACATTCATTCAAATGTATGAGTTCTGAGGGGAAGTACTTGCCCAAAACATCAGCATGGCTAGCAAGCAGCAAAGCAGGGGAATTTCAGCTTGGTTTGATTCTTTAAAAGATCTTATAATAGTGAGATCCCACGATAAAGATACTAAGAATGACATTACACAATATTTTGTGTAGATCAGTGACTACAGCCTTTTAACTCAATAGCATACATTTCCAGTTGATTCACACAAAACTTTATCCTAATTTTTTTTTTTAAAGAAACTGAAAACTATGTTTTTCCAAGCAAGATTCAGTGTCGATTTATGTAGACTCAGGATATTGAAAATAAGGTCATTTTACATGAGAATAAAACAAAAGGTACAGACCCAACATAAATATACCTTGATCGTTGAAGACTCCTAGGAGAGGCTGGTTCATGACCTTGTTGCTTTTCAGCAGTTACTGGTTGCTGAGAGGCAGACTGTGAGACTGGTCCTTGCTTAACACCTGGAGTACTAACCTGAAGTTCAAAAATAGGGTAAGAGCATTCCACACCTTTACAGGCCACAAAAATGTAAAGTAAGGACAGAAAATTAAGAAATTGATGATGATGGTGGTGATGATAACTAAGGTTTATTTAGTGCTTACTCTGTGCCAGGCACTGTGCTAAGCACTTTACATTATTAGCTTATTTGATTCTCACAACCCTGAGAAGTACTGCCATTATCCCGGTTTTACAGATGAGGAAACTAAGGCAAACAGGGGTTAAGCGACTTGTCCAGCTACTAAGTATAAGAGGTCACATTCGAACTTGGCCCTTCCTGACTCCGGGTCCGGCACTGTATCATCTAGCTATCAATAATCAAGCCTTTCTTCCATTTCTATCAATAAGAATGTTTTATGACTTGAGGACAGGTAGGAATATGGTGGCAACATTACCAGTAAGTGAAACAGAAAAAAAAATTCTGATTATACCTCATTTGGTCTTTCTTATTAAATATTCTATGATCTAAATATTATGAAGTGTAGAATTACTATCGTTTTATACAAGCCTTATGAACCCAATTCTTGACTTATGTTAATGATTTTAAGAAATATCATGTAATACTTCATTATACACATTGATTGTCCATCTTGTATAGTGCCTCCTCTTTGTACATTTTCAAACACTTTATAGGAGTATGTTATAACAGCAGCTAACAGGAGAACCAGAATTTAATCCCGACTCTGCCATTAAATAGCTATATGATCTTGGACAATTACAACTTTTCTGGGCTTCAGTTTATCTTTTAAAAAGAAAGTAATGAATTAATGTGTTCTAAGATACCTATCAACTCTGACTGTGAATAAAACTTTAGAGCTTCATGTCTCAGCTTAGTCATCTAAATATTAGTTCTCTTAAGAAAAACTACATTTTTAGAAATGAAAGGTAATTTAGAGATAATCTAGTCCAGATGGTTAATTTTGCAGTTGAGGATACTGAGGCTCAGAGAGGTTAATTAATTTGCCAGGAAAAAAAGGGAGCTCCACGTCCAGAGCTATAACCCACTTGACCATCCTAATCCTAAAAAGCTTTTAAAGCACTTTGAGTATCTGAAGAGCTGGGCTCAATCTAAATTCTGCCGCTTACAGCTTGGTAACATTTGATCTCTTGAGGTCTCAAGTTTCCACATCTGTAAAATGAGATCTTCTCAGCTCTCAATCTAAGATCCTAAAAGTTCTTTTAAACTTGAAATGTGGGTGGGTGTAACCAACTTTCTCTTTTAGGGCAAATAATTACTTATATTCTTATAACCTCTAGATCCAGTACCAAAAAAACTATGCTTTTTTCAGATAAAAAGTTTTAGTGGATGTTGCGTAAGGGAACTTAAATTATTCAAAAAGATGACTCAGTAGAGGAACTAGCTGCTGAGTTTAAGGTAAAATAAAGAACACTATAGAATGCCCAGGCTTTGCAAAATTTAAATCTGGATAGTCTTTCATAAAATCAAATCTTCTCCTTTATATCTTGTTATATGAGTTCAACTCTAGGTTTCCTGACCTGTTAACAGAAATGAGCTTTTTGACTTCAAAGACTGGAATGTGCTCTTCTCTGTTAAATACTTTTCAGTACCAACAAACTCTAACAGTACAGACCGTTAAGTTTCAAGCCTATTCAGGAGCAGGTTCAGAATCTGATATGACTATAAGGGACACAAATTATACAAGGGCAAAAAAGACAATAAGCTAAAACAAAGTTAAGGCTATGAACTAAATTTAATTAGAAGACAATACCAAAGTTTTAAAACAAATATTTCTAAAAAATTAAGTCTTCCAATATATTATTAATAAGTATTAATAACAAGCCATAACTTGTAAAAACTTGGGAAAGGAGGGGTTCCATTTTTGAGCTACATGTTAATTACAAAAACAAATTGAGAGCTGGGAATTCAAAGTTTGCTGGTTCAACAGATGAGGAAAATGAGACCCAGAAAGATTGATTTGCTCAAGATCACACAGTTAATCCCACTCCTCTGCCTGCCAATTCAGTGTCTTTTCTCTTGTGTTAGGCTGTCCTCTGAGCTCTGAAGTTCATTAAGTCTATCTTCTTACGAAGTTACATGTCTCCCAATAAAATTCTATGAGAAAAAGAGTTCTGGAGGTAATGGGGATATGATATGTCCCAGGAAAGCCAGAAGGTCCATCCACTGCTTCCTGATTCTACAGTGATCATCCCAAAGGATTAGTAGAGCTCTAGGGACTTTCAAGTATTTTTCATCTGCCCACAATAACAACACCACTTGGAACTTTATGCCATTTCCCTCAGGCTCAAAGGTACTATTCTATCCCAGTTTCATTTTATAGGGGTCATTTTCTTAAACCCAGAAATTAAAATTGCATAAATTAAGTTCCAAAAAATAATATTATTTTTCTCCAAGGCACCAATCAGAAAATAAATCACCACCACATAAGCATATATTTTAAATGTCATACCTTTGGCTGTGACGATACAGGAGGCGTATTTATCAAAGGTTTAATAGGAACTGTGTTAGTTTGAGGCGTGCTTATCCTTGGGGACACGTATGACCTTGGGGACGAGGCATCAGATGTTAAAGACATGGGAGACTGATTAGATGGCTGAGCTGCAATAAAAGAATTTATTATAAATACGTACAAAAAGCTCATAATGTACTCATTTAATACTCTAAAATTTCTATTTTAAGTGACATGTCTCTAAAACATAATTCAAGTTTCCAATAAAAGATTTTAACCATCAGGGGCTTTATGTATGCGTATCAAATAGAAGCAAATGAAAAGCAAAAAATGACTTTAGCTAATGATTATCCTCAAATAGACTAGTTATCCAAACACAACCCTGGAAAGCAATGTTACATGTCAGAGTGACTTCTTATTCATGATTTAAACTTCTTAAGTCACACAACATAACAATGAATTCAAGGACACAACCAGGAAAGCAATGTTACTAAAGATAAGCCCTCAAATACCTTGTGTAGAAAGCTGTGCGGCTTGAGAAATCAAAGAAGTTATATTGAAAGCAGATGGTCCAGCAGTAAGAATCTTATGGAGTATAGACTGCAGTGAAGCTTGTGTCACAGCTGCTGTAAGAACTGAAAACATCCAACTCATTATTATTCCCAAAGCTAAGACACAATAAAAGTATGCAAAGTAACTGATACAACTCATTTCACTGAAGTAACAGGTTTAAGTAGATACACAAATCTTTGGTAATTGCTGTAATTATGGAGAAGATAGAAAGTTTAGGGCTGGATAAAAGCACAGTTAATTGGATTCAGAACCAGATGAAAACCTGGACCCAAAAAACAGCTATTAATGGTCCAATGTTAAATTGGAATAGGTCTCTGATGGGAGTTCCCCACAGATCTATGCTTGGCCATGAACAGTTTTAACATTTTAACTACTGAGATGGAAAACAAAGATGCTATGCTGTATCAAATTTACAGATTATACAAGCTAGAAAGGATAAGTTCTAGCACAGTATGGAAGAACCAAAATACAACAAGACTGACATTAAAATTCTGAACTGAACTAAATAAGATGAAATTTTAGAAATAAATGTAAAGTCTTAAACTTTGGTTTCAAAAATATACCGACTTTGCAAACATAATTAAACAAATTCATTATAGTGGACGGAAAATTTAATAAGTCAACAATGCAATGAGGTAGCCATAAAAGCTAATATGAGATTACCCCAAGATAGCATGTAATACTTGGATAGTGATGGGCTTTAGGTACTGTGCTCTGGTTAGACCATATCTAGACTACTGCATCAAATTGTCTATACTCAATCATTGTATGTTGTTCAAGTTAATTTTTTTTTGTATAAAATGTTGAAAATCTTACCTTCATTTATTTTAGATATGTCCACATTAGAATTATTAAGCTGCAAGGTGGCTTGCAAAGCAGGAAGCAGCTGTCGAAGAAGATTTGGGTCCTGAAGTAATGGAGGTATTGGTGACTGTGGAACAGGTGAAACAGGGACTGTTGAAGCAGATGTTGGAGGTGCGGAAGTGGGATTTAGCCCAGAGGCAGATGATGTGGAAGGAGTTGTGCAAGAATGGGATACAGATTTATCTCCTGATGCAGATTCTGAATGCACAGAGAGTAAGAGATGGAAGAAAAATTCCTTTAAATACAAAGTTATTATTCTATTAGCTCGCAATTTTTCATGCACTGAATATGCTGACAGGATGTTAAATACACTAAAGGTTTTCAATAATTATTAACATCTGATTTGCAGGAACTAAAGAAAAAAATATGGTCATCTTATTCATCATTTTCATATTTTAAAAGTATGATACATTTAAATTCATGGAATGATTTTTTTAAACCTTCAAATTCCTAAACTACCAATTTTATTAACAACAAAAAATAAGCAACTATAAACTAAGGTGGCTAGAATCTCTTGAATCCCCTTAGAATATAAATTTGCTCTTAAATTTTAGTCAGAAAACTAAAAGTTGAGATTTGAATTAAGTATCCAGAAAGAGTGAGAAGAGGAAGAGGGAGAGCGAGAAGAGAGTAAAGTATCTTGGTTCCTACTCTAATATCGAATGGTTCCATAATCTCTTATACTCATTAGTGGGTTCCAGTTGCATTAAAGCAGGAAAAAAAAAGAAGAGAGAGGGAGTCTGAATGTACTGATGAAAGAAAAAAACTCTGTAGGTAACTTAATGAAGAAAGCAACAGTATTGATAGTTAAAAGAATCCTTAAAATTTAAAGACCCACCAATTCAGATTTGCTATCACAGGAGTTGTTCTTGAATAATCAAATATATCTGTGATTTCACTGATGTGGACATTTCATCTAATACTGATCCCGCATTGCTCATGCCTGCCCCATATGATAAAACTATAGCTCCTCAAGGTCTACCTACTTTGCAGGATGCCTTCCAACAGTTTTCTCTTCGTTATTTGTACAAACTACATTATTTCTCAACGATGCACAACTTTTATGGCAACCAGTTTTTCTTTGAAATTTGTTGTTGTCCAGATGTTTCAGACTCTTAGTGACCCCAATTAAGGTTTTCTTGGTAAAGATATTAGAATTCTTTGCCATTTCTTCTTCAGCTCATTTTACAGATGAAAAAATTGAGGCAAAGGGGGTAAGTGACTTGCCTAGGGTCACATAGCTACTAAGTGTCTAAGGCAAGATTTGAACTTGGAAGATGAGTCTTCCTTACTCCAGGACCATCACTCTATCTACTGTACCACCTAGCTGCCCTTTCTTTAAAGTTACCCAGTTGTTATTTGCTGAAGCCATCTCACATCTACCATGTGAATCTCTATTATGCCCTGAGTGATTCTGCAGAGAATGTATAGGTTGATGAATCACAGACACACAATCCCACCAAAGAAATCTGTTATGGACCAAAGGGGCCTACAATTCATGTAAGGTCATTAAAGAAGATGAGTAATTTCCCATATACTTTTGAGATACTTATATTGTCCACCTACTTGTATTCCATAGTCTGCACAATAAGCATACGCTTGGTTTTTACTATGTGGACTGTTTGGCTAACTAACTTTCACTCGGCTCAAACATGGACCTCAGCAATGTTCTAGGGCCTAATACAACCAGCATGTTATTGTAGCATATCTGTAGGAAATCTCCCTTCAATCTGAACTCTGGGGGCAGCTAGGTGGCGCAGTGAGTAGAGCACCAGCCCTGGAGTCAGGAGGACCTGGGTTCAAATCTGGCCTTAGACACTTGACACACTTACTAGCTGTGTGACCTTGGGCAAGTCACTTAACCCCAATCACCCTACCAAAAACCAACCAACCAACCAACCAAATAAACAATCAACAGGGTGAAAAGGGTAATCTCTATTTATTGTTTCATATATATATATATGTTTCATTTAATGGAAGGAACATTTAATGATCTCTGGTTTGAAAAAAAAATCAACTGTGTATACGTGGGACACATCTTAAAAAAAAAGTCTTTAAGGCAGCATTTTGTTCCACGAATGGCCTTTTAGAATCAACAAAAGAACTCAGATTTTCTATTCTCTCCGTTTCAATCATTTTTGCATTGATACTGTGGAATATCAACTGCAATACTGCCTACTCACTAATGAAAATTACCCATTCATTGATACTCTAGACAAGCATGACTTTAAGAAGCTTGTACATCATCCTAATAAAAATTTTATACAGAAATGAGACATTTAGGTCTGTGTTTGATGATGTTCTATCGTTGGGCTGTATTTTTTTTTGGGGGGGGGGGGGGGAGAGACTGTCTTAAAAATGTCTGAGATGTTCTCCACCCCCTCAGTCAGATACCTCAAAAAACAATTCATCCATGCCATCATCACTGGATCATATCTAGCATGCATCTTGTCTGTTTGTGTCATTCCCGCCCCCCCCCCCCCCATAAGTGTACCAGTGACTATAATGAAGAGGCCTGGTGTGATAGCTCTACTTTCTTTGATGGTCAAAGTTGATTATAATTTTTTTATCAATGCAGTAAAACTCAGTATCCTCACTAAAAGAAAATCAAAAATCATTTTTTAAAGTTTTAGGTAAATAGAAGGAAGGCCCACACATCTGCCTCAGAGAGTCAAATGAGAAAGTAAAGTCCACCATGTGTTCAGTGGCAACAAGTACTATTTCATGGGCTCCATGGTCATCTCCCCATCGATGCTTGTGAGCAAAAGCAAATAAGACTTGTATCAGAATTGAAGGAAAAAAACTTTAGCGATCACTCAGTTCAACACCTAAATATCTCCTTTATAACCTATTAAAAAAGCAGACACCTAGCCTTTGAAGATGATTAGAACTCATGGATTAACTTCTGTTGTAGGTGATAGAGGAAGAGTAAACGACAAGATTCTTCAATCTAAGTCAACATAAGTAGTGACTTCAATGTCAAGGTATATAGAGAAAATAATGGTGAAATGTGTTGGAAAATATAGTGGGATTAATTAATAAAATATGTGAAAGGCTTATAAATAGCTGAAAATTTATGTTTATGATTGAATGAATGTTTTCTTCAGTTGAAGAGGCAAAGAATAATAGACATGGCAAGCTAACCTGACTACAAGATATTAACAGGAAATAAGAGCTTACCAACATAGGAATTGTTTTCCAAATTCCTACCTATACACATTTAAGACAAACTAAAAGTTAACTCTATGAGGAAATCCACTAGGATGAAAAAGGGCAATTACAACAGCTTCAACTGATCCCGCGCACCAAAAAAAGGAAAAAATGCAGTGTGATGGACATTACTAAAACCTGGGGCCAAATGCTACACTAAAATATACTACCTGTGCTCCCTTTGGGCAAGTCACTGAACTTCCTCATCTAGAAAATGAGCGGTTTTTATTGCCCTGGATAAACTATGGAGTCCTTCCTGCTCTAAATTTATGACACTATGACCACGATTATCAGAATTTTGCAAGGTTCAACAGATACAAAATAACAAAAATAGGAACGAGATTAAAAGAATGTAAACTCAGTTCAGCTATATGAAATACTTGATCTCTCTTCCAGGAAGAGACACAGCAGGCAATGGCAATACCCTTATTTAGAGTACAAGCAAAAAATAGAAGATAAAGAAGTATTACTTTAAAAAAAATGTTAAAGCAGTGGAGGGGAAAATAAGTCTTCCAAAAGGTTGGAATGAGATTCAACTATGTCAGAAAATGTAAATCCAGGTAGACTAAAGAATAACTGTGAAATGGAAAAGAACCTGTGGTCCAACTATTAGTGTATGTGTGTGAACTGCAAACCAATTAATTTTCTCCTTTATGAATTAAGAGGTGATGCCATTTGGTACATATGATTAGTAGTGCTGTTAGATCACTATGGAGCCTTTAAGTGTTGTATATTTTTCTTATTTATCTCCTGACATTATGAATTTTTATTTTTCTTTTGATTCCATAAATGCAACTTCTGGCTTTTTTGGATTTACATAATACAAAATAAATTTTGCTTTTTAACCTCTCATTTTCATTCTGTACAAATTACTGGGTTTGTTTTCTTATCCATTCTGTTATTCATTTTTAATGAACTATTTAAAAGTCATTTTTTAGGCCTGTTTTCTGCCATTTATGTCTTTAGTATATTTTAAATACTCTTAGTCTTTAAGTCAGCAGTTTGTCTCTGTGATTAGTTACTGCTTAAAGTATTCTGATCATAGTCTATTCCTATACACTCTACGCTCTTCTCTTGAACTCATTCACCTACTCTTTCCTAAGATGATTTTACTTTATTATTTTGTGCTTTTATCTATTTTTGTCCCCTTTCCCTTTTTATTTCCCCACTCAATTATGCAGTGGGTTTTTTTTTTTTTAAAGATTCTCCTTTACCTCTGGCTTTTAGTTATTTCAATTTAACCACAACCTATAACAGAAGTTTCTCCTTGTTTTGCCCTCATTATTTCTCTTCTATTCCTGCCTATTCTGAATTTTATTTTCTGATTTGTGGGATACACCTTCCTCATCTGTTCTGCACATATTCACTGTAACCTTATTGGAGTTAAAGCTTCTGAAGTACCAGGTTTAAGCTCCATTTTCTATTCAATTTATAAGCTGTTTCCTTAGCACTTCTTACCTTATCCTCTCTTATTCTTTGTCTTATTCTGTGGAGAAGGGGCCTATGACAGTGGAATAGTACATTACTGCCATATGGGTTTGATGGCTGGTTAGTTTCCCCGAACTGACCTTTTCTTTTTCTTTTTTATTTGTTGTAACGGATAGCAATTCAGGTGGGGGAGGGGCATACTGGTACCCCTCAAAGACATCAAAATAAAAGACAACAATTAAAAGAAATGGAAAAGAACTTTTAAGTATCTAATGATCTTTTTTTCATCACTGATGATACAGTAATAATCACATGGATACAACTCACTACATAAAGTACTACATGGAAAGTTCACAATGGCATTCAAAAAGTGAAATATGGAAGAATGGTTAGATTACATCAAATAAAAACACAAGGCACAGGTGCTAGGGACAACATGTTTTTAAAGTTACTCTTAGCATCAATTTTTAAAATATTAGAGGGATAGGAAAATTTCAAGAGTGTCTAATTCATAGATCATTACCCTAAAGAGACAATGAGAAGGAAATCAGTAATTACTTATCTGTGGTCCTATTCTCATGAAAAGTTTACGGATAACTGAGGATGTTTTATGAATACATTATGCATGTCAACAGCACATAGTAAGCGTTTAATAAACATGCCCCCCATTCCTTCCTCCCTTCCTTTTTCTAATATAGAGAAAGAGCATAAAGAGACTTTCATATATACCTTTCTATAGAATACTCTTATCTTTTGTGACAGTTGCCTCAATTGTGCAGAGAATGGAAAATGGAATATCTATATTTAAAAGCATTTAACTCAGGTAAAGAAAAATGCTTTCTTACAAGTTGTCTCCCGTGCATATGTTATGAAGATTTCCTTACTGACAAACTACAGGTTAATTTTGATTAATAATCTTCTAATTATTAATACTGAACAAAACATAAAGTTGTAAGATATATATGTTTGTCATGGTTATGGAGAATATATAACGCAAAATCCAAATGGAAAAGGGATTGCTTGAAAACAGTGTTCTCCAGATGCCACTGTTTGACAGTACTATGTTTGAACACAAGAGGGCCTCCAAAAAAAATTCATCCTAACTCAAAAGATGGATCTATCAATTCATACAGGTAAAAACAAGTCAATGAAGGATACATTTCACCCAGGTTATAGGATGTAATTGAGTATTTTGAACAGGCAAAAGACTAGAAATACGCTGGATATTACTTGAGAAATTGCGGACTATCTTGAAATTATTCAAAGCTGCTCACTGAAACAAAAACCTATCTTTCTTAGCAACGATATTCGGCCACTGAGAATGAGCAAAAATTAAAAGAGAAGGGGGGTGAAATGGTAGAAAAATTCAATATTTACTAGTTCTGTGTGTTCACTGGTACATAAAATAACATATATGCCTCGATTTTATACAAGTGAAAAACAGGAATAATTACTCATTCACCTCACTAAAGCTTGTTTTTACAAATATGATTTACATGATGCCAAGGGCACCATAATAGAGTTCTTATTAGCTGAGACATAATTTAATAATTCTTGGTCTCTCCAACAGCAGCTGAAGCAGTAGCAACTTATACACATATACACAGCATATCTCTTAGGCACACCAGCTGTCAGCAGTAACTAAAAGGTATGTATGGGAGGCTGAGCACTCAATTTGAATGAATGGTGTGTTTCCAGTGACTGCCTGAATCCCTACTCTAAATACCTTAGAGAGGAAGATACAAGACACACACACACACACACACACACACACACACACACACACACCCACACCCCCCCACACACACACACCCTCCCCCCCAGCAGCGAGAAAGACAGACATGGAAAGTTAGAGACAGAAGAGGGCATGTGCTCTCCTTGTAAAATTTATACATTTTCTAATAGTATAAAGACCTGTTACAAGAAGATTCTCAGAACCCATTTTTACTCCAACCAATTATACTTTGTTTTACAATGTCCCAAGGTAGAAAATGAGAAAGAAGGGAGGGAATTCCCACAGAATAAGATGCTTTGCAACAGATCAAGGGACTGCAGGAGTAATTTGAACAAATCTCACCTCTCTCCTCAGCAATAAAAAATTTTCTATCTCTTTAAAATCTCTCATTGTCCCAGGCAACTAAGACTAAGTTACAGAATATTCATATTGGTAGAAGGAGTTTCTTCATCTGGAGTTCTTTACATCAAGAGAATCATAAAAATACAGACATAAACAAATAAGTGCACAACTACACCTGACAATTTGTTAAGAGCAAAGATCTAAATTGGCAGAAAGCTGAAAGAATAAACATAAAAGGGGAAAATGGTATGCAACTGATGCAGGTCAATTCTGACCTAATTCAAAAAAGTCACCCGATGATGAAAAAAAAAAAAGGAATGGACAATAGAAAGGAGATCAATTATAACAAAATCCAGACATTTAATCAATGCAAATCAATGCCACAACAAAGAACCCATGAGACCAAAGTTTACCTTACTTAGCAAATATGTGAGTTACATGCCAAAGTAATGGAGATGGCAGTCAAAGAGAAAACAGTTGAGAAGATAATAACTTTGAAATAAACATGTGGAAATCTTAAAAAGGGATGATGGAAGATTGTGAACAACATCATCCAAAAAGCAAAAGAACGCAGCAGAAAGCACAGCCAGTTTCAAGAAAGCCTTGGAGATGCCCACGTAACCAAAAGAATCCCTATAATATATAAAAGTGAAAGATTAAAGGTAGCTAACAGAAGAAAAGCAGTAAAGATATAAAAAAAATTTATGAGCAATTATTTTCGCCATCCAGGACAATAACATAGTTTAGATGTGTTTATAGAGGAAGGCAAAATGTTACTAAGGAAAACAAAGACAAGGAAAAAAAAACAACTGTAATTAGAGCAAGTCACATAGAGATCTGTGCTGAAGAAGATATAATTGTTATGCTGTGAAAAAGAAAGATGTCCAGGTGTGAGAAAATCCTGAGATCTCATACCTTCAAAAACAAAACAAAATGAAAACAATAGACCAAGAGAGACCATCAAGAACTATGGCCTTTTTACCTATCTCCACATGTGTATAAAACACTGACACATGTATGAAGGGCATCCTCCATTAACACATTAGCAAGTGAAAAGGCAGGTTTATGCAAATGATATTAACCATAAAGAAGCCTTTGATTCAGAAGACCAAAAGACTCCTCAAAGACTCTTGCAAAAAGGTGTCTCCCATCCATACATCAAAGATTCCTTGAAAAATATAAAAACTGAGATAAACTCATTCAAATCACTAATCTCAAACATCAGGTGAAGTACAACATAGCTTAAAAATACCTAGCCAAAAGTGTTAGCCCCTAGGACAGAAATGATCCAGAGCAGAATCCAAATTTCAAGGGATTATCTAGGATGGTGAGGTCTTACAAACACTTTTGCAGGCAGATGATATCATGCTACTTGTATCAAGTTCCAAGAGTTTGACTTAAACATCCACATTGGAAAAACCAGATGGATGAACCCAAATTATGGCAGTTAACCTACACAAATTGCCTATCAATATATCTCTGAATCTGGGATGGAGAGTTTTCAATAGAACCCAAAATTAAACAAGAGGAGGGTGGGACAGATGCACCTTCAGGAAATAGCAGTGTCTTTAATGACCCTAAAGTTTTCCCAAAATGGTTCATCTTTTTATTACCTATATTTATCAGTGTTGTTGTGTTATCTTCAAGACTTAGAACACAAGAGTTTTCATAGAATCAAAAAGCAGTATGACAGAGTGGACTATGGACAGGCTCATGGCGAGTATGAAGCCACTGCAAAATTTAACAAACAGGGAATATCAAAGAAGAGTAAAGCAGAGAGGGAGAAAGGAAAGGATTAAGCAAAAACAAGAATTTATTGACTATGTGCTATGTATGTACAAGGCACGCTCCAGGTACTTTACACAAATATTGTATCATTCAATCCTCACAACAACCCTGGGAGGTAAGTGCTATTATTATCCTAATTTTACAGACAAGGGAACTGTGGCACACAGATGTTAAGGGCCTTACCCAGATTTACACAGTAAGGAAGTGTCTAAAGCCAAATTTGAACTCAGGTCTTCCTGACTCCAGGCCCGACACTCTATCCACTATACAACCTAGCTTCCTTGTGATAATAATGATAATATAATAGCTAACATTTATATGGCTTTGATTATGTGCCAGTAGCCACCCTGAGGGGCAGGTACTATTATCATCCCCATTTTACAGATGAAGAAACTGAGGCAAATAGAAGTAAAGAGACTTGCCCCAGGGTTACACAGCTAGTGAATATCTGGGGCTAGACTTTAACTCAGATCTTTGTGATTCCAGGCCCAGCCCTCTCTCCACTGTACCACCTGGCTTCCTGGGTGAAATGATCATTGGTCAAGCAAGCAGCAAGGACAAGAGATAACTAGGAGACCTCATGAGAATGTTATCAGGAAAAATTAAGGATTAGTCCCCCACATATTGGGTCGACTTCCCTAAGACAGACTAATGTTAGGGTACAGCCAAGTGATACACTGGATAAATAAGCACCGGTGGCTTGCAGTCTGCACTGATGGAGAGTGTCACATTGATAACATCACAAATCTTCCTCAGCGTATGTGTGCATGGGTATTCAGCAAAGTTATCCTCAGCTGCTTTATCTCAATGTGGAGGTGGGCTTGGATCTCCATCTCCCCTCCAAACCAAACTTCCAAGCTTCTCTATCTCTGCTGAGGGCACCATCATCTTCCCAGTAACCCACAGTCATCAACGACTCTCCTTCTCCCCATGGAATCTCATTCTATTCTATTCCAACTTCACAACTGATTCTCTCCCAAGTCACCTGCTGCCAAATCTGATAGTCTTTTTTTCAGTTCTCTTCCTTCACATAGTTACTGCTGACTAATTGTTCTCCTCTCTGGGCTCTCTGGACAGTACTCACTCCTGGTTTGCCTTGTACTTGTCTAAACACTCCTTGACGGTTCATCATATCTTTACTCTGCTGTGAGTATTCCACAAGGCTCTGTCCTAGGCTTCCTACTCTTTTCCTCTCTATACTTTCTTCAGTTCCAATATGAAGGTAACTCACAGATCTATATATCCAGTCCGAGTATCTCCTCTCAGTTTCTGTTACATTTCCAATTACCTATCAGGCACTTCAAATTGGATGTCCAAGAGACATACTAAATTCATTATGTCCCGAACTGAACTTACTGTCTTTCTTCCCCAAATCATCTCTCTTGCAAACTTCTTATTTCTCTCAAAGATACCACTCCATCCACCCAGTTTCCCATTATAGTAACTTTGTTATAGTAACTTTGGCATTATCTTCAATTCCTCACTTCCCCTCACCCCATGTTTTCAATCAGGTGACAGAACTTGCCATTTCTACCTCCAAAGTGTCTCCCACATTTAATCCCTTCTCTCTATTTATACAGCAACCACCTTAGTTTTCAGGTGCTCATCACCTCTCTTATTTTACAACAGCCTCTTGATTTCTCTCTCTACCTCATGTCTTTCCATTTCAATCCATCATCCACACTGCTGTCAAAGTAATTTTCCTGTATGACAGATGGGACCATGCATTTTTTTTTTTACTAAATCAACTCTAATGCCTCCCTATTAACCACTAGAATCAAATATGAACTCATGTTTAAACTGTAAAGCTCTTAAGACAATTTCCCCACCTTCTCCTTCCAGCTTCAATGGACATTATTCTGTCTACTTACTCTCTGTGATCAAATCACACCAGCCTTTTCTCTGTTCCACACTCACAACACTCCATCTCCCTTCTCCATGTCTTTGAACTGGCCATCTTCCATGCTTGGAATATACTCACTCCTCACCATCACCTTATACAATTCTTTTCTTCCTTCAACATGCTTCCTGCTCCCCTCAACTCCTAGTGCCCTGAGCACCATGTACTTATATTTATTCTGTATATGTACACACACATACACAGGAGTATACTGTTGAGGTTTGGACTCAACATCTTAGTCCACTAGGTGTTACAGGAGGAAAAAGCTGTGGCGCAAAATAAAACAAAGACAGGAGTGAGATTACTGAGGAATCCGAAGAAAGGGAACATACCAAAAGTGTGGAAAAATCCGAGAGCGTAAAATGCCTCAAAAAAGGTTACATGAAATCAGGCACTACTGACCCATATTCCTAATTTTCCCATCTTTATATTAATGAAAATAATCTACAGGCAGGTCAAATTATGTTTGAAGAAAATGCCAGAAGACCAAGTGACTTTTAAAAGTGATATTGTGCAGCACACTATAACTTTTCATTCACACTATTAACTGAAAAGTCCAAAAAATATCAGAGCCTAATACTGTCTATTTAAAAAAAAATGTTTCAGTCAAAATGCAGCCTTAAAGCACTTCTCCAAAACAGTATCTCCCATGTATATATCGAGATCATACAAGGCTTGGTTATAGAGATAATTATAACTATAGAGAACACCCTGGTTGAAAATCAACTGGTGATTACTGTCAAGCAAGGAAAAAATAAGGATATGTATGCTCGCCTTGTTTAACACTCCTCTATTAACATCAAGCGGGATATATGTATGTTGGCAAAGTGTGCCACCATCATGAAGGACATCCAGCACAAAGTCCAAACGGAAGAAGGATTCCTTAGAGATGGTGGTCTTGTAGATGCTCCTGTTTGTGGATGATAGTGCGTTGACTGCATCAAGCCCTGGAACACTGCAGAGCCTCCTAAAAGAAATCCACAATCACTCAAAAGAGTTTGGCCTAACAAGCAGGAAAAAAAAAAAAACAAGTTGATGAAGGCTATCTATTATCTAGATTATGATGCACTTAACTGCAAGGACAATCCATAAAACTGGCTACATAGATGAACACCATGCACTAGGTCCAGGACAAAAGAAGAAACTAGGATGCACTTTGGATGACTTGAAGATTTACCCAAAATACAGTATATTTTGATAACAACAAGCATCTTTGAGGGATACAATACTCCTACAAATCATAGAAAACCACAATCTTTGAGGAATCAAAATTATGGGTCACTCAAAGGTCAATGGAGATACATGGTATGTGTAAACAACTGGCAGCAAGACACCAATAACTACACACTGGTCAAGGTTACCCTTGCTCCTTTCCAGAGTTCAGGTGGTGCAGGCATCTCCTCCACCCATCTTACATGGGTACTACTACATGTTGATTTTTGTTGTATACCCTGGCCTCCCAATTGCATCTCCCATTTACATCATCACTCTGCCACAGGAAAACTGAGGCATCACAGAAGGAACACTGCTTTTTCAAATAACAGGACCTGGGTTCAAATCTCAGCTCTGACACTTAACTTCTCTGGACCCCAGTTTCCTTATCTATGCTGTACAACCTCTTGTTTTTCAAAGAATTGGAATAGAGGGCCTCTAGCATCCCTTCTAGTCCTAGATCTATGATCTTATCTCAAAAAAGTTCACCTCTTTGAATAGTTACTAGTTTCCAATCTTCTCATTAGCCTCCATGTTTTTTTCAAATGCCAACAGTAGCTTAAAATTAGCTCTCTAAGGGCTTGTTTCTTAGTCTTCTAGAATATGATCACCCTGGGTTTGGACGCCTAAATTCATTTTCAAGTGGTCAAGAGCTCTTTCACCATCTCTTCATCCCTTCTAACCATATATTTATCTTTTCTAGTCTGAACCTCATCCTTCTTGAGACAGAAGCACATAAAGGGGACCATAAGATCATAAATTTATGGATGGGACCTTTGAGGCCACCTCTAATCTCCTCATTTGAAGGGCAAGAGAGATTAAATGACCTGCCTAGAATCACATAGCTAACAAGTGTCTCAGGAAGCATTTAAATCCAGTTCTACCTAATTCCAAGCCTACGACTCTAGCCGTTAACTACATCATGCTGCTTCTCCATTGGTTTTTTTTTTTTCCATTTCCCTAACCAGCTTTTATAAAGAGCCAAAACTAAAAGCAGAATCTGGATTACTTATCTAGAGAGACCATGGCATTATGGAAGTAAAATGAACTAGATGTCAAAAGACTGAAGTATAAGTCCTGGCTCAACCACCAAGCAGTTGTATGATCCTAGCTAGCGATGTGATAGGCTAGCTGAGCCTCGATATTCTGTCAAAGTAAATACCTCCTTAAAATATATATTCATTGTGATGGAATACTACTATGCTATAAGAAATGACAAGCAGGATGGTTTCAGAAAAATCTGGCAAGACAGGAACTGATGCAAAGTGAAGTGAGAACCAGGAGAACATTGTACACAGTAACAGCAATATTGTATGATGGTCCAGCTATGAATGACTTAGCTATTCTCAGCAATATAATGATCCAAGACAATTCCAAAGGATGAAAATGATGAAAAATGCTATCCACCTCCACAGAAAGAGCTGACGGGAGTCTGAATGTAGATCGAAGCATACTTTTAAAACTTTATTTTTCTTGTCTGTTTTCTTTTGCAACATGGCAAATAAGGAACCATGTTTTGTATGACTGCACATATACAGTCTATATCAAATTGCTTACCTTCTCAAGGAGGGAAGAGGGGAGGGAGAGAATTTGGAACTCCAAATTTGAATGAATGTTAAAAACTGTTATTACGTGTAACGATAACAAAAATAAAGTGAAATAATGATCTTTAATACTTTATTCAGTAAGTACAAAAATGATAAGAATTTTCCAGGGAATATAATGTTGGAGGTTTATTAGTTTTAGGTAAAACCGATGCTTCTACTTCTTATTAGCTGTTTACTTTCCAAATAGCTTACTATAAAACTATTCAACTATCAACCAATGTTGCAGTTCTGCCAGTAGGGGGAGCAAATTGCCAAAGAATGATTCATAAAATTATTTTACAGATTCTCAGGCATGAGGATTTATTAAAATTATGCCAATAACAATCTCAACCACTTACTATCAAAATTACTAAGCTGCATTTTACAGAAATGGCCCAGAACTATAGAAGTTTAAGCAATTAAGTTGGTTCTGTATTGTATTTCTACAATTTCAAATTTGAGTTTCTTATGCTCAGGTCTACAATAATGTAAGCACTTTGATGCTTGGTCACCATAGAGAAATACTGCATAAACCAGAGGTTCTTTTGGGGTCTGTGAACTTGTTTTAATATTTTCATAACTATTTCAATGTAATTAGTTTCCTTTGTAAACCTATGTATTCTATGTATTTAAAAACATTCTGAGAAAGGGTAGATAAGCTTTACCAGATTACCAAAGGCTTAATGCCACAAAAAAAGGGTAAGAACCCCTGACATATACTGCCATCCTCCAATACAATATAAACTCCCAAGAAAGCAGTGACTATTTAATTTTTGTCTTTGTATCCTAACACCTAGCATCATATCTTTGTCTAGTAAACAGAAAGCATTTAATAAATGCCTCCTGATTGGGTGTATTTGGTTAATTAGCTGAAATGCTTTTTTTTTTTTTTTTTTTACGGAATGGTTTCACTATCATGGAAGGGGGCAACAGCACATATTCAGGAATGAATAGAAGTGATATAAAAACAAAATATATACATTACAATTATAAAATCTGAATTATAAATTAACAGATCTGACAGTCCCATGAACATTAAGTATTTTAAAGTATAATCTTAAAGTGAGAGACACTCTGGAAAAACATAGTGGTGGATTCAGACAAAGGAATATGACAAATACTATTAGTCACTTAACCTCCCAAGAACCCTCAGAAACTCACTACAAGTTGCACAAAGGTTGCTGACCTGCACTGGGAAAGAGAATTTCTTATATTAAAGCATTAGTACATCATGGGAAGCCAATAATAAAACTATTTTTTTTTAAAGTTTCTAATACTATTCAACTAACTTTCCCTCAAGATCAATACGATAGCTGTAAAATGATCCTAAAAATGGTATTCTGATGCTTCTAAAATCTTATCAACAAAAACTCTAACATTATATGCACCCAAAACACATTAAGATGACTACTGTCAACTATCCATCAAAGCTGACAAGTTTTATGAAGAACTACAAAGTCCAAAAAAAAGCATTTGATAGAAAACCAGTTTTTCCAAAACCTGGGTTAAGACCCAGTAAAGAATATAAAGTTAAGTTCTCCACATATTTTAGAGCCTTTTGGTGCTTAAAATCTCTTCCACCTATCAAGAATTTTTTCTCTCCACATATAAAAACTTGCCAAGACACTAAAAGGGAGAACTAAACTATGATGCAAACAGTCATGGTGTAGCAACACCCAGCTTCCCTTTATGTTGAAGGAAGAGTATCAGTTATAGGATGAAATTTTGACAACCACAACCATAAAGTAAAATTTGCACAACAGAAATGGATTATTAAAAAAACAAAGCCAACCAGAAGCCAGCGCCTATGTTTCACAATATCACCATAAAAGATTCTTTTAGAAGGGAAAAGAGAAAGGGTTTAAAAAAAAAAAACAGAGGAAAGATCTGGGAGAAGTCCAGTGTTGTGAACCTCTTCCAGCAACAAAGACTGCAACCTCTATGTCTTAGTAGAAAAATCTGAAGGAAACTGCTTGCAGTCAAATGACCTGTCCATAAAAGCTAGTAAGTGTCAATGCATGATCTAGTCCAGGTCTTCCCCTAAAGTCTGAACTCTTCAATGTGACTGATTTGTTGTTTGTTTGGTTGTTTGGGGGAGGATTATGGGATCAGTTACTAGGAGATTACAGAAATGCAAATAAAAAAAGCATCAATAAAACAAAAATCTACAGAAGAAATAAAAAAAGTTCAGAAGAGGATGAAAATGGAATATTTTATTACTACCTTGTTAAATTTAACATACTTTTAAATAAAATCTCTCAAGTTCATAGTTTTATATACAATCCTCATTTTTTATTTTTGAATAGTGGAATGTTTGTATTTGTTGATCAATAAGCATGTGTCAGGAACTGTGCTGGGCATGGGGACAAAAAAATAAAAATGGAACAATTCCTATGCTTCAGGTTAATTTTTAAGTTCATAATTTTAAAAATTTTAATAAAAATTATTATGAGACTAGATTTTAAGAAAGTTACACAAAGAAAGTACATTTTTGAGCCTCAAATAAACCCCTAGTTCAAGAATCAGAAAAGTATACTAAAAAAGGACTCACTGAAAACATGGAAATGACAAAAGAAAAATTTAATGGCCAAACGAAAGTGAAAATGAAATAAAATTTGTTAATTTTTATTGCTCTTGGGCATCATGTGAAACAATGACAGAAGAGTCCCAGAAAGACTGTGATTTATCTAAGGTCAAAGGATGGTACAATCACAAATAATATTTAGGTTTCTTAAATTGCAATGCAAAACTATTCCACTGGTCCACATTACCTATAAAAGGAGTGTATGCATTCATAGCACATCCTATAATCAGCTTAGCCAAGGAGAAACAGGATCACCAGCATGTTGTCATCTAGATTGGACATAGGCAAACTACAGCCCAGGGCCTTTTCTGTATGGTACCCCCCAAGTTAATAGTGGTTTTCACATTTTCAAATGCAATAAAAGTTTATTTTAAGATGTAAAAATTATTCTTAGCTGGGGTTGTACAAAAACAGGATAAAGTTTGCTGACCCCTGGTCTATGTGATTATTTCACTGACCATTTGCACAAATCCAGACTGGGTTAATTATATTTAATGCTTCTATTTGATGACAACTGAATACACTTAGCTTAATACGACAACTAGTAAGTGACATCTGGATATCTTTTTAAGATTTCTCGGTCATTTAAAGTCCTATTTTATGAGTCTTCAAAACAAATTGGTCTTGCTGCCCCACACTGGAAAAGAAGCAGATGAAACAATCCAAGTTGATCAAACTATGGACATACAGTTGGATGAGCAGTCCATTGTACTAGCTTACACATGTACCACAAATAGATTTCATGTTGCATGCAGCATAGAATGGGTGATGAACAGACTGGATTACATTAGCAAACTGCACTTTCAGTGACCTTAAAATGCTATTTATGATGAAAATCTATCTTTTTTTGATGCTAATAATCTCTCAGTAATGACCATATATCCATGAATCATTAGCACAGTACCACAGCCGGTACAAAAATGTGGCTTTTTCTTTACACTGACTAGAATCAGGGAACACTAAGACCTCAATGGCAAAGAAATTCTAATGAGCAAAGGAAAGACATACAGTGAGTATAATTAGGCTACAGCATATTAATAACAATGTGACATAAAAGATTATCAAGCACATGCATGAATGGAAAAGCAGTTGAACCAGTTATGTTGTGAAAGGAAAAGAAGTCCATGTGCTCACTAGTATCCATTTAGATCTCTCACTGTATCTCCCTTCTATATCCTCCTTGCAACCCTTTCTAGAGAGCCATCTTTTTAAAAGTATGAAGCAATAAGAAATAAATTCCTCAAAACTAAACAATCAAAAAGAGTCTGCCATTACATGCTGTATTCTGTATCCATTATCATCCCATTTCTACAAAGAAAGGGGGAGGTTGTCATCTGATCTCTCTTCTTTGGGGCCAAGATTGGTCATTGTAACTTTATAGGATTCAACAATAAAATGATCAAAACTCAATGCTGCAAAATTCACAAATTATTGAAAAAAATCAGAGGATGACTTAGAGAGTACCAGGTGAATTCTTAATGAACAAGAATGACAAAGAATCAACCAATATGAATAAGGTTGAGATCTATAGCAACTAAGGGTACTCCTACACTGCTGAGACCATATATCCACTGAAATAACAAAATAATTAAAAAACAAACTTAGATATTTTTATTCAATAGGGATGTTTATTTTATGAATGGTAAGTGTACTGGAACTTAAAAAAAGATAAAACAACATCTAACTACACGTGGTCTTCACTTTATACATGCTCAAACTACAATGTATTAACTTGTTTCCCATTTCAAATCTTTCATTTGAGAGATGAGGAAATTGAGACCCAAAGAGTTAAACTGACTTACACAAGGCCACACTGGTGGTAGATGGCAGCCCAAATTTGAGTGCAGATCTCTGGGTTCCAAATTCTGCTTTCCAAGAGAGGTAAGAAGTCTTTTTGCCCTGTTGTTCAGTTACTAGCAATAAAAACCCTCTGAAAATCTGAAAAGAACTGAATTATCAAAGGTAGGAGTAAAGATGTGAAACTAGTGCATTCCATAGTGGATCAGGGAGGAAAAAGTTATTGGTGAGAAGAATAGGTGCTGACAATAGAAATTACAGAAGACAGCTCAATTCCCAGGCCCTAAGCTAACGCTGGGAATATGAAATATGGGCAAAAACAGTCCCTGTCCTCAAGAAATTAACATACTAACAGAGGACACAACATGTAAATAAACAGGTACATATATTATTTATATAGAGTAGAATGAATGGTAAATTTAGAGGGGAAGGCAAATGGAGGTACTGAGAAAAGGCCTTCTGCAGAAGTTAAGGAGCTAAGTGAAAGAAGACAGGGAAAGAGGAAGAGGTTGGGAAGGAGAGCATTTCAGACATTGTGGATAGCCAGTAAAAAAGGAACAAATATGGGACCCTTGATTGAAACATGTAGAAAAGCTCACTAAATTATTAGTGAAAGGTATAAAATCTATCTTGTTTCAATTAATCATTTCCCCCCACAAATACCCCACATTCCAGACTTATGGCATGGAAGAAACAATGAGTCAGAAGAGTGAATTCAAGTAGTCTCTGCCGCTAATTATGTAGTCTTGCACAGAAGCCTTAATCATTCTGAACTTTTTTCTACATACGTAAAATGAGGAAGATTCCCACGACCTCCCCCCACTGTGAATGTTCTCCCTATCCTATATACCTTGATATTGTGTGTATATGGTTTTCTTTGTTAGACTGAAAGCTGTCTGACAGTAGCAACTGCTGCATTGTTTTGTCTTTGTATCACCATAGGACCTAACACAAGTACCTACATGTGATATTGACTAATAATGGATGTACTCTACGAACCCTCCCACTAAGATAAATAAAACGCAAAATATGGCTACAGAAACAGTTTTCATTATCAAAATGAAGGTTAAGCTTGTTGTGCCATTAATCAGATAAAATTATATGAGAGCAAAAGTTCCCCAGACTGAAAAGTTAGAACCAGCATTTGAAGGGACATTGTATTTCACGTAGTCCAATCATCAATAAGTATTTATTCACTTTTTCTTGTGCCAGGCACTATGCTAAGCAAATACTTTCCCATAAAGATTTTTTTTGTGCTGTTAATTTTTTCCCTAAGATTTTTATCCTTGGGTTTGGCCTCATAAGTCTTTTAAGTCATTCACTTTAAAAACAAACAAACAAAAAGCCCCAAATCAACAACTCTTCTTTAGTTTAGAAGGTTCCCAATTGTTCTCTTTAGATGCCACCACTGGAATCATTTGAAGTCGTGACATCAAAATTATGTTTTGGAAAAGAATTTTTAGAGAGGTAGAATGATGTAATGGAAAGAGTGTTGGATGTAGAGTGAGGAAAAATTAGGGGGCAGCACAGCACAGTGGAAGGAATCTAGTGGACTTTGGTTCAAATCCCACCACTAATATTTACTGCCTTGTGTAATCTTGAGAAAATCATTTAACCTCTTTGGGACTCAGTTTCCATATCTGTAAAATGAGGGGGACACCTTCTGCAGACCCTTTTAGCTCTAAATTCATGAAGCTATGAATTTAAATCGGGCTCTCAATGTTATTAGTTTTGTGACCTTGAGCAATTCATTTATCCTCAGTTTCCTCAGGTATAAAATGTGTCCAATATTTTCTGCCTTGCCCATCTCATTGTGTTGTACGAAATAATTTTTAAAGGGCTAAAGAGTAACTGGATTTTAAACTTCATGAGTTTACAGAATTCTCAGTTACAGGAATGAAGGAATGCTACTAACACAGGTAAGCAATTTCTCTGCAGCTCATAGAGTTGCCTAGATCATGTGTTGAATCCCCAGTGCCCCCAAACTGATTAAAAAGTAATCAGGAAATGTTTAACAAAATAAATGAAAATACAATACAACAGAGATAATATTAATTTGTGGTATTCTAAGAGTTTGGCTGGAGTACTGAGCAGGTGAGTGACTTGCCCTAGCTCACTCCCCCAATATATTTCTAAGGTAGGATTTGGCTACCGGTTTCCTCACCTTAAAGGTCAACTATCTCTCTACCACACCACTCCTCTTCACCTACTATCCCACTGCCTCTCTTAAAGTCTTAAAAGAATTATAAAAATTAGCTGTCTCCTGAGACAGTCCTCTTCTCTTTTTAGAAACAGAGTCCAAAGGATCACTTTTGGAAATCTTTCCTATAGGGCATAAGAGTAGGTTTGATGTAACCATAAATGGTTATGACAAACTATAAATAAAAGTGTTCCTCTCAAAGCTGCCAATCACTATCTCACCAACAAAACTGTCTTTATTGGAAGAATGGTTCCCCTGAGCAATTCCTCTACAATCAAGGATAGAACTGTGAGCAAAGCCAAGTAAAAATTTTATTAAAATGCTCTGCTCCTAATGTAGTTGATCTACTAGTTGAAATTTTCCATCCCTACAGCATTTTACTTGCATTCCATTTGGTGTTGCCTGAAATCTCTCTCTACTCCAATCCACCTCCCAGTGACACAAACTGCCAAGGTGATTTCCCCCTCTAAAACTCAGGTCTGACTATGTCCCTCAGTGGCTCCCTTTTGACTCAAAGATCCAATATAAAGTCCTCTGCTATTTAAAACTCTTCACAAACATGAACTTTGCTAGCTCTCTAGTCTTCTTACACACTTCTCCATTCCAGGATTCTATGTTTCAGCCATACTGACATACCTGCTAATCCTCACAGGAGAAGTTTCTCTTGTCTCCCATTCCTGGAATTTGTTCTTACCCTTCTACAAATCCCTTATTTCCTTGCAGACTATCCCCATTTACCACCTTCTGAATAATTCTAAATTTATAGCTCAGCTCAATCACTCACCTCCCATTCCTAAACTATTTGGCTTCACCACCATGCTTGCTGCTCCTACTTCTTTACCACCAATTAACTCCTAAATCTCTTGCAGTCTGCATTCTATCTCCACCACTCCAAAGAAACTGCTATTACTTTCTGGATTGTTAACAACACAACGACCTATTTCCCTCAATCCTCATCCGGATCAACAGTAGATTAGCAGCAGCCTCTGAAACTACTGACTTTCCCTTCTTTCTTGATAGACTCTCCTTTCTTCATTCATCAAGCATTTATTAAGTGCCTACCATGGGTTAGGCTCAATGATAGGTACTGGGAATACAATAACAAAAATGAACCTTTATCCTTCCCTCAAGTTTACCTTTTAAGGTGGGAAAACTACTTATACAAATAGAAGTAAATGGGGTGGGTGGTAGAAGAGGATGGGACAACTAGAAATTTAGGAGGACTGGGATAGGTCTCTTGTAGGAAGAGGCACATAGGCTGACAAATGAAAAAAGCTAATTATACAAGACAAAGACAAGGGCATAGCGCATTTTAAGCCTAGGCGACAGAATGCCACGAGATGGAATGCTACATAAGAAGAACAGTAGGTATGCCAATTTGGCTGGAATGTAGAATGGATGAAGGAGAATAATGTGTGGTAGCTGGAGTAAGACTGGAAATGGGTGTAAATACTAGGCTTGTTATTCTGATTCAGAAATAAATGGAGCCAGTGGAGCTTCTAAAGCTGAAGAAGCATAAGATCTGTGCTGCTTTGGGAATATCAATTTGGCTACTGTACGAAGGAAGGATTGAAGAAGGAAGAGACTAAGTAATTTCTACTGAATGTCACAATGTTTTGCTGGAATTATATAATTTGATCCTTACAACAGTCCTATGAGGTATAAGCTACAAATACCACTCCCTTATTAGAGATGAGGAAACCAAGGCTCAGCAGGTGAAGTTAATATGCCCATGGTCACAAAGCCAATTAAGTGTCAGACATGGAGTTTGAAAACAGATGTTCCTGACTCCAAGTCAACCATTTTTATCCACTATAGCACAGCAGGGAAACCATTTAGAAGGCTATTGTAATAGCCTGGGTAAAAAGGGAAGGTCTGAACAAGGCTGGTGGCCATCTGAGTGGAGAAGAGACATACGAGAGATGTTGTAGATACAGAACTGACAAAACTTGGCAACTGATTCAACATGGACAAAGAGGGAAGAAAGGAAGGTAACTCCAAGGTCATAAGCCAAGTTCACTGGAACAATGGTAAGACCCTCAAAACTTGTCTTCTTTGACATGCACTCATACTTTATCTTTCTGAACCTCCTCAGACCCTATGTTTGGCTTTCCCCTCTACTATCTCTGTAATTTCTCTTTCTGATTTTATTAACACCTATGGCTTCAATAATCAAATGTATCCAGAAAACAGTCAAATGTCTATCTCCCTCCAGTTTCTTATGCATCTCAACAGTAACATGATTAAAATTCAACTCATTTATCTACCTCCATTTCTGCTCTTTCTATTAATGGTACAATCATCCTGCCAGTTATTGCAGTTTACATAGTTGGAATTATCTTCAGCTATTTCCTGGGAAATTGTATCCAGGAACTTTAACATCAGATCCATTGCTCCTTCATTCCTATTAAATTTCTTAAAATCCTCGATCCTAGTGTCATATCTCTGTTTGTATCTTTAGCATTTAACACACTTAAAGCCCTTAATAAATGTTAACTGAATTTGAATAAAGAACATCTAGTCAAGGAATACCACTATCTTCCAGAAATGGGCAAATACAAAATCTAGTCATTTAAAAAGTAATTCCTATTTTGATAAAATATCCCTGGAAGATCATTTTTCTAATAAAAAATTTTAAAATAATTTAAACTATATATTGACATAACATTTAAATTTTTTAAAATATAAAATAATTTAGACTAGATATAATGTAATTCTGAATGAAGCTGAATTATAGATTATATCATAAGGAAAGGTAACGTTCTTTCTTTCAAGTCCATAAAGGCAAAGCCCATCACCAAGCTAAGTAGATGCCCAAGAAGGTTGGGGAGAGAGAAAATGAGAGGAGAGGCAGTTCTATTTTAATGAGTAAATAAGAGCAATTTGTGTTATCAATGTTTTGTACATAAACGGTAGTTCTACAATGAGTGAATATAATTTGAGAAAGTTCTCAGTTAAGAAATCCTTACTCTGCTATAGCATGAAAACTTTTAACAATAATTTTTATTTATGCAAATTGAGCAATGGTTACTCAAGCAAAACTATCAGATTTATGATTAATTCTGCATTTGTCTATCAATTGTTTTTTTTCTCATGGAAATCTTATTCACAAGTTTTCTTCCTGACTCAAAATGAAGCTTACTCTTTTTAAAAAGTTTTTCTTTTTGGAGGGGGAAAGGCAGGGCAATTGGGGATAAGTGACTTGCCCAAGGTCACACAGCTAGTAAGTATGTCAAGTGTCTGAGGCCGCATTTGAACTCAGGTCCTCCTGACTCCAGAGCCGGTGCTCTACTCACTGTGCCACCTAGCTGCCCCTGAAGCTTACTCTTGAAAGGTTCAAATATAAAAAAAAAGGAACTTTTTTGGAATTAAGGAAGAACGATAGTCAAAGAAATTCTGTAAAAAGAGGAAGAAATGGTACATCTAGTTTATAGACTTTTGTCTCTAAAGGGCTTTGTACGTGTATACACGATAAATTAGAAATTTCTTTAAAAATTCTGGAAATATTTTATCATGGGGCTATTTATTAGTGATGTGGCATACCTTAAATGGTAAGAAAATTCATAAGGTAATCTAAAATAATCATAGAATTAATGTCATATGTTGAATCATACATTCATAAAATAAAAGGCAAGGTGGAATGAATATTTGAGCAAAGGCTCAATGGTTACCTCCCTCCACAAATGCTTCCATAGTCCCACTCTTTTTAGAATTACTCTCAGAATTAATGTTGGGCATATACCCTCAGATTTCTTTATACAATGCTTTACAGCCATTTTTTGGTATTTTTACATATAATGTGCTTTGACTATGAAATGATGAGATTTTCCCCCACTAAAATCTCACATGCATAATGTCACGCCTTTCCTGACAACAATGTTATCTTGTTAGGGGAAGAAATATTATTTGTTCTTGCTGTGTTATATAAATATTATTGTTATTGTTCTTATGACTGTTATCCCACAACTTGACCATGGACTAGGTGTAGAGATTAATGGTTTATCGGTTTAATTTACTCCACCACTATGTCTCATGCTTTAATCCAGAAAGTGCTATTTAATGATTTCGGGACCACTGTGTTAAAGAAATCATTATACATGTTTTCTAATCTAAATATTGTGAATAAACTTAAGTTATGTTAAATAAATGTGATTCATAAATTAATTATAAAGTACTTTGAAATTCTGCCATAAATGTCACCTATTATTAAAATTCCTGATTCCTAGAAAATTTAAGAGATGAAACATTAATGAAATTCTAGAAATAATAGAAAATTTATACAAATCTGAAGGGAAGTTCATTCTTTTTTAGCAGGTCATTTAAATTAGTAACATCTGTTATAAATTAAGTTTCTAAATTTTAAATGGTTCAATTAAATGAATGCTTTTTTAAATTGCATACAGCTTACTCTGTAATTGAATGTTTATTAAGTCACTCTACAGAACTTATTATTTTTCTTTTTCTTTGTTAATTTTAAGAGAATTCTTAAACCAAATGGAAATCTTACACTAATACCAGAAATTCCACTTCAACGTGCAATATCTAACAATAGAGGTCATACCAGGCATACCTTTTCTTTCTGTTTTCTGTGCAGGGATGGAAGATGTGGGTGTAGGCAGTTTTGATAAAGTAGATGCTCCATTAGCATCAAATGATTTCTTTGGCTGGTGATCAGATTGTAGAGGAAATGGACTAGAAGGAAGAGTGCTTGGGGTAGCAGTTGGATGAACCACTGGTTTGATGGGGTGCTGTACTGGCGTAGAACTACTGTGAGTCTCTGCTCTTGGCAGTCTGTAGTCTCTGTCATTGTGTCTGCTTGTTTGAGACAAAATATTCTGTGGGAGCATACTACTGGCATCACTGGAATGCTTGTCTTCCACTTTTGTTCAGTTCGCAAAGGAATGTTGGAATGAGGGGGAAAAAAAAAAGATTACGTTAGAAACCTGTCTTTAACATTGGCTAATTGAGCAACATGCTAATACTTAAGTCTCTTTTTATAAAACTTCAACCCTATTTAGCTTCTGAAATTCTATCATAATCATGCAAATTCTGAAAGATCAATGAAGAGTTAAGTGTCAACTCTAAAACACACCTTTCTCATATCTACACTTAAATGTCAAAATGCTTTCTCTAATTAAATCACAAGTTTTCTAAATTGAGAAATGTGATCAACAGAAATTACTGAAATATATCTGAATTATTCCGTGTCTCTCTCTGTGTATTTGGAAGTCTAGCACCTTTTAAATCAAAATATTCTAATAGTTTTTTAAAATTTTATAGAAAATATAAATATAAGTAAGGCTTTTTCAAAATAGCTGGACCTTAATCACTGATTTTAAAAAATGAACAGTGGATATAATACAAAAAAAGAATATTAGGTGACACCACTTGTATTACTTAGTCCTACTTCTAAATTATTATATATACAACTATAGGTCATTTTAGCATAAACTAAGGGTTAGATAACTGTTTTGGTAGCTGATTATCTGATAGACAATTTGTTAAACTAAGCTAATTACAAGACTCTTATGATGGTTTAAGAAAAAGTTAAATCTAAATCATGGAACCCAATAAAACTACCTGAAAACAGACTGTATCAAAATCTTCTTTTAAAAAAAGCCTAGCTGATACCATTAAGTACAAAGACACCTTCTTACGACTTAAAAAAGGGGCACATAAAACTAATCTGTACATAAAATACATTTCACTACTAATATTTATAAGTAGATATATACACTAAAACAAACAAAAAAAACCAACACAAGGAGAACTGAAGCAGTTTCACTAGCTCTGAAGTTAATATGGAAAAATGAAAGTATAAATGCCTTAACATTCAAGTTGGGATATGGCTTTTGTGCATACTAAGCTAGGTTTAAAAACTGAACACAACTCTACTTTGAGCCACGACCATAACAAAATATAACTTAATTTATCACTAAACACTTATACACCAAGGAGAATGGAATTTTCAGGAAATAAAAATATTCACATTTACAAAAATACAAAAAGTATCCTTTTATGTGACATGCTCCAAGAAGCTGTCTCGACCTTTATCTATAAGGCTAAGTGTTAGCTTGCTCTCTTAGCTTCACACCATCTTCCCTGCTAAAACAAACTTTCTTGATTTAAGATTAAATGAGTACTATCTACTTTCCACCCACCCATCACAACTGACGCCCCCAACTCCTCCTGATGTCCAAAAAACACCACAAAAAACTATAGGACAAGGATTCATTTTCTGGTTTTACAACACTTAACACCTGTGAACATCTGCCAACAATCTTATAATCTCTTAGGAGGTGCATATGGTATCAGTTATAGCCAAAGCATTTTAATAAGTTATCATGTAATTTTGTATGAAGTTATTAATTGGTATAACGACAACCAAAAAAACGCTTCCAATTAAGCTTACAATACTAACTGATCATAGAAAATTTACTATTTGAAAGAGAAGGGTGGGCTGATAAAAGACTATTATTTAAAGAGCATACCAATCAACTTACAACTTGACTATGAAGAAAAAAGCCTTTATTAGTTAAGAAAATGAATAAACTACCCAAAGATGAATAATTAGCTTTTTATTGTTTAGGCTGTCATCCTAAAAAAACAAAATATAACTATCCTATAAAATGCATTAGGAATGTGATTGATTGCCAAGAGAAAATTTCTGCCTGGGCCAATGAGGAAGATGTATTTCAAGGACAGTTTTCCCAATGCCCTGTCCAATTTTCTCCTTGACTGTTACCTTTACCGTACCACCAAACAAGAACTCCCAAGGCTAATCTCTATGCTTAACTGGACATAAAATTAGTTTCTGTCCACTAAAAAAAATCCTTTTGAAGTTTTATCAGTCAAACTATTACATAAAAGTGGTAAAATATGTTCTAATTAACATTTTCACATTCTAATGATGCAAAGATATGCTGTTCCTTCCAAAACTACATGTAGGTATACCAAGAATTAGGCAGTGAATAAGTAAACTTCATCCACATAAATTTCACTGATAGTTCTATAATCACTATATAGAGTCAACAGCCTATAAAGAACTGGATTTCTATAGAACATATCAGATAAGACAAAATGAAATTGAAGGGGAAAAAAAACAACGATAGTATAGCTGAATCATTTGCTGGCTAAAAATGAATATTATATAAAAAATGTTTTAGACTTTTTACCACACTGAAACTCTTTCTGATGTTCACTTAGGCATGTCACTATAAACAATTATCACTTCCCACACCATCAAAAGGAAGATGGATTTAAAATTCCCAGTTCTCTGTATAAGCGAGATACTATGGCACAGTAGATAAAGCTGGCCTTGAAGAAAGGAAGACTTGGGTTCAAGTCCAGCCTCTGACACACAACAGCTATGAGACCCTGGGTATATCAATTAACTTCTCCAAGTTGTAGAGAAAGAGCCCAGCATCTCTTCTGCCAATACCCCCTCTAATTTTCTGGTTGGAGGCACATAAATTTCAAGTGTCACATACTTGGAATTTTGAGCACCAGTGTATAGGAGGTACCAGGGACATCTTACCAAAGGTTATGCTTATGCAGGCAAGGATGCTTGCAGATCAGGGCAAGAGAACAAAAAAATAACAAGTGTTTTATTTTGTTTTTTTCCTCTCCTACTGCACTAACATTGTACAAAAATATCAAAAGTTACCACAAGAAACTGGGGCATGAGGCAGGGCAACCTCAGGCTTCTCCCTAGACCCTGGATCTTCTAGATAGGTCTATGAAAAAAATGAGGAGGTTTCACTATTTTAAAAGTATCAACAATCCCAAAACAAGGAGTTAAGGGGGAAATTGGGCAACTATATTCTGAAAGACATTTTTACCTTTCATTTTCCCAGGCGCACTTCTAATGTACTAAGAAATCAACCCATATATCATACGCTGAAAAAACCAGTATGTTCAAGAGTAAGCAGATTGAAAACACAAAGGCTTTTGCAAAAACAGGAATTTTAAAACACATCTACCAATGTTTAACAATAAACTTTGTTTTAAATATACCTTAGTACATTTAATACCAAAAACTATATTAACACAGTCACTGTTAATATAAAGTTCTACAGTTTCTACCTAGGCAACAGAATTTAGCCACTTCCATTTCTTTACAAGTGTTCCTTTAAAAATTAAACAACCAAAACAAGAACACAACAAAACATCATTAATTGGTTTTCTCATCTGAAAAATAAAAGGGGCTGGGATGGGAAGGGGAACTGTATAATCTCAAAAGTCCTTTCTAAATCCAGAGCTAGAAATCAAATTTCCACCAGCTTTTGAAATTGAAGGGTCAAATGACAGCATGACTTACACAGTTTAATTATATTAAATGAATTCATCACAAAACAATAAATCATGAATAATTATTGTTACATATTAAATGATTAAGTATCTTGCTATAAGGCACGTTCAAAGATGAATTTGACCTTTGGCAAAAGCATACTTTCAAAATATAATTAATCTCTAAAAGAGTCTAACTATGAATGTAAAAAACTACAAACACATTCTTTTCGGTTTATTAACTCATGGGATTTTTCTCAGTAGCAAAGAAGAAAAATATATGTGAATATATTTTGTAAATATGGCTAAACCAAAGCTGTTTCTTGTTCATTTTTCACTTCTCAGAACTTAGAACAATCTACCAGGAGGCTAAAACTAACTGCTCTATAAAAAATTTTATGGCAAAGAAACTAAACACCATAAAAAAGTATCACTATTTTGATCCTCTTATAATTTTTTTTACTACCCCCCCCCAAAATGAGAGCAAACTACTTTTGTAGGATTGCTACAATACATTTGTCTTTAAAAAAAAAATTTAACCTAAAGAGTAATGTTTAAGAATTTCCAGGACTGCCTTCCCTTGCCCCCACCCTCAACTTGATAAAAACCACATGTGTTTATTGTAGATTCTCTATTGGGTCAAATATTGATGACGTCCCTGGAATGAAGTATACTGAACTCTTTGGTGGCATTTCAAGCTTACAGAATTAATGAATTGTGGAACACTGTTAATGATATACAAGTAATCTGTACTTTTCCCAAAACTAAGATTCAATTCTCCCCTACATGGATAAAAAAACTATGACTCAACTTTTTTGGCATATGGTTCATGGCAATGTTCAGAAGGAACTGATCAATTCCAACAAAATGTCATACAACACTAAACCCTCCCAAAGATAGCTGGAAATGCTGCTCAGGTCACTATTCTCAAACAACATAGTAGCTAACAAAAGTATTACAACAGGCATATTTTCTATAATTTTTAACAGATTTTAATGAAATAGGTAAAGGTCAAAGTGATACCAACAGCATTTAATTTCTAGAACATTATGTTAGTATGAAAACTAAATTCCTAGAATTAGTATTATCAACTCTTAGTATTATCTTGGCACCAGATTCTGTCAGAGAAGCACGTATATAAAAGTGTCTCTCCTCTATAATCTGCTAGGCTACATCGTAAACGCACTTAGATCTTCCCAGTATTTCTAAGGATTTGTCAGATAGGAACTAATATTGCTAGAATGCTACGTTACTATTAATTTTTAAATAAGCATCTGTTTTTAAGTGGCAATAAGTTATATAGAGGGGTGTGTGTGCGTGCGCATGCACACGCATGCACACCATCCTCTCAGGTATCTATCAAGATTAAGCATCCTCTGTGTGCGTGCGTGCACAGGTGCACGTGCATGCGTGCACACATGCACACCCCTACACTAAGACAGAGGCATCATCAGTATACTGTTTGTAAACATAATATGCATTTGCAATGTAAAATAAACTTAGAGAAAACTAGAGATATTTACAGATACTTTCACAAAAATAATACTTACTTCCACCTGCAAACCCACTGGTAGCTGTGGTTTGCATCACCTCTCTTCTGTAATCCCTATCTTTTGGGAAGCTGTTAACTGCCATTTTACTTGCTTCTTTTTGTCTCTGCTCTCTGAAAAAAAATATATGCACATGCCCAGTAAAAATTGAATGAAGGACATGGAAGTCTATGCATTACAAGTGAGTTCTAAATAAATCCAATACTTTTGACAGACCTGAAATAGCACACTGGGCATGTAGGCATTTGTCTAAATTCATTTATTACAGTAAAGTGCAGAATATAAAGAAGTAAGAATTTGGCTGTAGTTCAACTAGGATGGGGAAAAAGTACAAAAAAAAAAGTTGACAAAAATTCTTTTTTTAGGTTGCTATAAAATTACACCCTATCTTTTCATTACCAGTCCATTGCCATTACAACCAATTCTAATGAGGTTCACCCTCACATCTCCTATGTGCATAGATGATAAGTGTTTACTATTGGTCGGTTTTTCATAGCTATCAAAGGATAAGATATGTTACTAGGTTAACTGGTGCTGTTTTTTCACCCTCTATCCAATCTTGACTTTAGGGTGTAAATCCCAATAGCAATGATTACAATTAAGTTTTGTAACAAAAACTGAATAGAAAGGAATCTTACAGATATGAAAAGCTTAGTGGATGACTAAAATGGCTTTGCCCAAGAGCACACTGCTACACAATACTGTTCAGCTATATCCCAGTTATCTATGAGAGGTAGCCCAAAGAATGGAAAAAAGAGTTAACATTTATTTCAATTCCTTGAAAAAGAAAAAATAATCATTTTCTCTTTTTCACATCTATCCGAGGGGAATGGGAGGTGAAGGGAATACCAATGTCAAAAAATGTCTATAAAAAAACTGTACTGAAGTATTTTTATCCTAGGATTGGATGAAGGTGGAAACAAAAAATGAAATTCACAGGAAAATGGGACAAAAAAAATTAACTTAAAACACATTTTAGAGAGAGAATAAAATTCTCTATAAATTCAAACTACTTATACTGCAGTAACAGACTTGTTTAAAAAAAGGGCAGAATTTGCTTAGAGTAAAATAGCAAATGTATCAATGCATATTATGTACACTGTTGCCAATAAACGGCACCTGGGAAAAGCAATGTGCTTATGCCTATATGACCTCTAAAGTAACTGTATAGAATTGTGATCTAGTTTTCTCAATTCTTCTTACTGTTTCCCCTTGGTCTTGCCACCCCGCTGCACTCAGTCATCCTTCTTGCAGTTCAACGGGACCTCAGCATGCAAATAACATTATAGAAGAAAGCATTAATGTTGTACCAAAATAAATACTTTCATTAAATAAATGGTTTCCAGGATAGGAGCTTTTAAGAAAGTCTGCTCTACGAGACTTTTCATCAAATCATCTTTTATAAAGAATAGATAGACCGAGGGCTATGCATTGGGACCTCCAGGAAAGTATTTGATAGAAAGAATTTACATCAGAAGTTGCATAGGATATTGAAAAATTAAATACCCTGCCCAGGATGACACAGCCAGCATGTGTCAGAGGTAGAAACTGAACTCAGATCTCCTTGATGGAGACAGCTTCCTCTCTACAAGCAGCCAAAGGCTGACTTTCTAAAAATGTAAGCTGCAGAGCAGATGTTCATCTACACTGACAGAATATGTTTCTTTACTTGAGGTGCCATCTGCCAAAGGAATTAGATTCAACAGGACAATGGTATTCAAAAAAATAATATTTTAATCTGTAGAAAAAAGTAAACATCTGTGCATCCTTTAAGTTAAAAAGGAATACCTTTCAAGCCACTCTTTTGGTTTTTCCCACTGTGAAACTTCTGTTCGACAGTTGTAGTAGTACTTTTTCCCAGAAGAACTGATGTGTTCAGACCAGTCATCTGCAGAATCATAAGACTAAAAAAAAATCCACATGCTTAAAAGGTTAGACTATATTGTATAACATCTTAATATTAATTAACAAGAAGATCGATTATATAAAAAATAAAAATATAATACATGGTTATAAGGAATATATGGAACAAAGCTGGCATCAATTAAAAGTCAAGCTTATTAAATATTTATAAATGCTTTAGAGAATTCCACAAAAAAATAGGGTTGTGATGTTTAAAAAGGCTTGAGACATAATTTCTAGGTAATTTAATCATTTTTAAAAATAATGCCAGCATTTTAATAGAAGGATCGTCATTTGGCCATTCCTCTCTTAGACCAAAACAATCAGGGCTGTAGGCTCAGGGCTAATATGCCCACTGGAAGAAGGGTGTTCCCAAGAGTGGCAATCAACTCCGACTGGTTAACAGTTAATAAGAAAAATGACTATTACGAGAGGTTGGACCAGAACTCTGATTATATCATTTACTTCTAAGTTACTCCCAGCCTTGGGCAAGCTACTCAAAGAATTCATTGCCATCCAAACCTGAGTGGAGCACAATGATTTCCCCACCTGGGTGGGGTCTGAAGAAAGAAGGCTAGTTCAACCTTCAGAGATGGTGATCTTCAAAAAGGGGGAACTCTGAATCTCCCACAAATCACTGGTAATTAATAATCATTTCTCTCTGGGTAAAATCAAGCTGAAAGCTATTACACTACTTATACAGAAAAAAGTGGTGAAATACAACTTTCCTGCATTGAAAAATATTACAAATATTCTCTATGCTACAGCATTTTTATATAAGCTAGGGTTTTTAATCACTGTAACAACACAAAAAACACTGCATCCACATTTCATTATCTAATCGCTCTTCAAACATTTTCTTGAAAAATGAGATTAAGCTGGGTGTATAATTATTTAAAAAAATTAATTTCATTACTGATTCTAGATTAACTGGCATAGAAGTGGGTAGAACAGATCCTTTAATTTTATTATGGCAAAGCAAAACATTTTAAATATGAGATCCAAGACTTTGATTTAACATTTCTTTATAATAGTAAGTTTGGCTAAAAAGACTATATTAAAACTTATCCAACTAAAAAGGGAGCAGGTCTTGAGGTTAGATTATATTCATGGAATGCTCTCGGCTGGAGTAAACCCACAAATCTGATTCCATCCAAAGTCACCTCCGCCTACAAGAGACGCTGAGAAGCATAAAACAATTCAAGAGATGACTCTGGCAATTTGATTTAAAATGTCTCATCTGGTAGCACTATAGTGTCTGAATTCAACTGGGGGTAAAAATTGAAATTCATGTGCTATCAGATATTCATAAAATGTAATTGTTTAAGATGAAAGATTTGGAATGCAAACTTTATTTAGACTAATCTCTTTGTTTTACAAATGATGAGTTTGAAGCTTAAAGGGTTAATGTATCAATGTAAAGAACCCCAACCAAGTTCACACAGATATTAGCAGCACAACTAAGATTTGGATCCAAGTGATTCTAACCCCAAAACCATCTCTCCACTTTTCTAAGAGACTTAAGGATTCTTAGCTGATCCACTAAATCACTCTGCCTAACTTACTACAGAAGACAGAACTGCCCAAGCATTTTGGACATTATTGCAAAAAAAAATTTTTTTTTGTTAATTCGTTATCCTGCCAATCTCTCAGAGGATGTTAGGGGAGAGATAATAGTTTTCTTTTTAACTTGATGGCCAACATCCTCGAAAGTCCTATTTAGCAAAGTATTTTCCCCTACACTATCCCCTATTCTGCATTTGACAATATGAAGGGAAAAAAATCTGCTTCTTTATCCAAATTGCTATTCCTGCAGGCTTCTGTAAATGGCTTTGTTTTATCTTTGCAAAGGCAAAGAATTAGAGAAGCTGACAAATATTTATCCCTGCTTTTTTCTCTTAGTTATCTGAACCCATTAATCTCTAAGTTGAAAGTAAAAAAAAAAAAATCAACAATACTCCTAATATACAGTATATCTTCCTTTAAAGGTACTATGAATTCCTTTTAATCTAAGGCTTAAAGTCTAACATCTGCAACTTAAAAAGAAATCATAAATGCAAATATTACCTTTAATAATATACAAGTAACTTCCCTATTCTCTGTTATAGCTTTCCATCTCCTCTAAACATCAACTTGAAGGAAAAAAGAAATAATAACTCTAGATATAAATTGGCTTTGCCACTAATTTTGAGCTCCAAGCCACTGTGCTCTGAAAATCTTGCTTTTTTTTTTTAAACTAAAGCTTAATGAAATTTGCTGAATAAAGCTGAACATAATTCAGATATTTCTATGACATTTACAGAACAACATTAGGTGACACCAACTGTTGTTTCTGAATAGGGTTTAACAAAGCCTCTGGCCCACTTCACAAAGAGAAGAGTCTCACAGCTTCTCTGCTCTGTTGCCTCTAACCTTTCGCAACAATCAAAAACCAGAATAAAAAGGCTCCTCTTTGTAACCTCACCTTTTCTTTTTTTACTTAATAAACAAAAAAGTCACAATTTCAGTGGAGCTGGGTATAACTTAGGTATAACTGGGTATAACTTAAACCAAAAAGTCTCTGGTTACCATCTAGATGGGAGGGACACTGGAATAAAATATTCAGTATACAGAAATGAATTAAACAGTTCATTTCTATATAAATGTCTTTCAACATATTTCAAAGACAGAGCAGGAAACAGCATCTGTTATTTTGAAGTTTTGAAGATGGAAAGATTTGCATGTACATAAAAAAATGATTTAGGATTTAGATATCTTCTTTGTAGACTGTTAGATAAAAGCTGATTTACAGTTATTCCTCAAAATCCTCCTGGTATTTAAAATAGACTGCCCTGAACAACTAATTTACGGTTCTGAACTCTTTTCAAAATAAAATTCTGAGAAGTTGGGAGGAGGCAGGACTTGAGTTGCATACTTCTTGGGGTAAAATGTTAGGATAAAACATATCAAAATCATTTAAGAATAAGTTTATTAGCTACACAGATAATTTTACAGCTCTCAAATCACTCACCATGACTCCAAAAGCTTTCATCTGAAGCTCAAGATGAAGTAATATATATTTCATACGCATATGTGAAAATTAAACTCTCAAGTCATAATGATTCTAGAATATTAAAACATTACCTCCCCCCAAACACCTTAATATTAACAGTAAAACATGTTTTTTACAAGAGGAAATTAGCAAGTAATTATGGTACATTTGGTCTAAATCTAATTCAAGCTTTGAAAAAATTATTAAACAAAAATTCTTTATTAAGTAAAGAATATAAGTGCATTTTTTTAAAAGTCTTTTGCTAGACATACATTTTCTTCTAGAACCAACAACTGAAGGATAGTTTTTAATTAGATAATACTATAAATACTTACTGCATCTGAAGTTTTGCTTGGATTTGGATTATTGCTTGGATTAGAAGAATGTGAATTTGAACTATGAAGAGCACTGTGGTTGTGTGAATTTTCTTGTGGAGAGTAACTGGTCCCTAAAAAACAAATTATTTTTCAAATTAAATTTGGACAGAAATATAATCTTGATTATTATTCATAAACAATGCATATAAATGCTCCTAATATAACCCATAAGCTGAGTTTGTGAAAGTATTATAAATGTGATATAAAGAGTACCTACTTGTCTGATGTATACCATGCAATAGTATACATTATAATATTGGGGAAAAAATTTCAGCTATAATTTTCAAGAATCTCTTAACTAGGGGGCAGGTAGGTGGCGCAGTGAGTAGAGCACGGGCCCTGGGATTGGGAAGACCTGAGTTCAAATTTGGCCTCAGACACCTGACACATGTACTAGCTGTGTGACCTTGGGCAAGTCACCTAACCCCAATTGCCCTGCCCCCCCCCCCAAAAGAATTTCTTAACTAGTAATCTGGTAAGATAGCTAGTTGTGCTAGATTGTGCTTTGACGTAATGTTACACTTTACCTACTATAAGAAAATCTAAATTTCCCAAACAAATTAACCAAAGAGTAACTACTCATGGTGTAAAATTACTTTACAGATAGATTCTTTATACTGTTTTTTTCTTTTATAGTGCTTTTACTGATTTAATTTACCCCCCCCCAATTTCAGAACTTTTACAGAAAGAGGTAAACCTGCACTGTAAAAGCAATTTAAGGAATTAACCAACAAGTGTTTCATTAAACCCTGTGTATAAAGACTCTGTTAGATGCTGTGTAAAACAGAAAATATAAATAGGCCAAAAGTTAATCATAACTAAGTTATAATCCACTTGGGAAAAACAAATTATAAACTCGAAAAGATTAATTAACAATCCAATAATACAAGAAATTTCACCAGGAAGAAATTATTCACTGACAAAAAGTGTAGTTTGGACATTCATTTAAATATGCATATATTTGGCGCTAGCTGAGATGGCTGGAGAAAGCTTTGTGAAAGAGGATGGAATGGATAACATATGGTAGGTAGACTTAAGAGACTGAACTAAGGTAGGAAAGCAAAAGATAACATATAAACAGGATGTCTTTACCTAAAAATTTTAAAAAGAGAATAGTGAAAATGATGACACTGGAAAGACAGGTTTGGCCATATCTTAGAATGCCATACTATAAAGTTTAAATGTTATTTGGTAAGCAATTATTTCTAAACAGGAGAATAAAAGCATCAAAATGATCTTTGAGAACATTAACCTTATGGCAGTGTCGCAGGACTGATTATAAGAGGTAAAGATTAATTAAGATGTCATTGAACTGGTCTTGGTATGTGACAACAGAACAGTACTATGCTAATGGAATTATAAAACTTAACCATAACATGGAAATAATGTTCCTATACAAAGAAAGGTGTTCTTGCGTGTTTATGAGATTAGAGCTTCATAATGATATAAACTTCAAATGATATTTCCATCTTTGTTAAATTCTTACTGCTACACCACACCACCCCTTTTCTTATTAAACCCTAAGAGTTAGTCCACCTGTTCCTCTCTCCAGTGGTACCATTTGTTGTTTCTAACCATGGTTTAACTATTCCCTGGACTACTCCCCTATCACTTTGTCACCAAGTAAATACATAACCCTCTTGCAGCAATTTAAAAAAAACATACACTTGGTGGAACCGTGAACTGATCCGACCATCTTGGAGAGCAATTTGGAATTATACCCAAAGAGGTAGAAAGCTATGTACATCTTTTGACCCAATATTACCACTTTAGTAGGTCTGTTTCCCAAGGTTATCAGGGAAAAAGAAAAAGAACTTATATCTTCTAAAATATTTCTAGCAGCTCTCTTGGGGTGGCAAATAACTGGAAATTGAGGGGAGGCTCATCAATTGGGGAATGGCTGAACAAGTTGTGGTATATGATTGTGACGGAATACTGTAAGAATGCTACAAGAAATGATGAGCTGGTTGATTTCAGAAAAACATGCAAAGACTTGTGTGAAATAACGAAGAATGAAATGCGTAGAACCAAGAAAACATTGTATACAGTAACGGCAATATTGTTTGAAGAACAACTGTGAATGACTAAATTATTCTGAGCATTATTATAAATACTCAAATCAACTACAAAGTACCTATGAAGGAAGACTGCCATGCACCTCCAGAGAAATAACTGATAAACATAAGTATGTTTAGTATGGTCATACATACACACATACACATACATACATACATACATCTGTGTATTTGTATCAAAGGGTAGACTTCTCTGGTGGGGAGCAGAGAAAGAGTGGAGCACTCTGGGGCAGAGTGGAGAAGGACATAGTTCAAAATGTAAAATTCAACCAAAAAATAACACTCCTCACCCATAATTTGGGGGTTTTGGTTGCTGCATTTGTTTTATTTAGTGGGGAAAAAAGGAGTTAGAAATGTATGTGTCTAGGAAAACAAAAGAACCAATTAAGATACGCATTTGTATTTCAGATTTACACCCAAGCATTCTATCACATATGGAGAGGAGCTTAGGTGATAGTGAAAGGACTATTTTTCTAAGAAACACTAGAAGAGTAGCAACAGTAGAAATGGGCATTACTCTCTCCTCTTTTCTTTCCACACAAAAATCATCTTGTCCTGGCAGGTGAGAAGGAATAAAGTAGAACCAGATAATAACAAGGTCCGGTGCTGCAAAAAGGATGAGGATGAAAATAGAGTGGAGATCCATGGGCAGTTGTTCTCTAGTACAATTCACAAGTAACTCTCTTCAACTAACATTTATTCAGTGCCTACCATGTATAAAGAAAGCACTATCCTAGATGCTAAGATATAAAAGGTATATATCATCTGAGGACTGGACAGATTGAAATCAAAAGGAAAAAGATTTTAGTTAGGTCTCCTATGGAAATATTAATAGCTAACTAGAGCTTTAAGGTTTGCAAAGCACTTTGCATCTGTTATCCCACTTGATCCTCATAATTTCACCCCCATTTTACAGATGGAGAAACTGAGGCTCAGAGAAGTTAAGTAATTTGCCAAATATCAGACAGCTACTAGTTGTCTAAGGGAGGATTTAAACACGTCTTTCTGACTCTGAGTTCAGTGCTGTATCCACGGTTCCACCTAGCTGCCTCTAACAATCCTAGATAAGGTTAGATATGATATGTACATTTCATATATATATATATATGTGTGTGTATATATATATATATGTGTGTGTAGTGTGTGTGTGTACGCATGTGCGTGTGGAGATGTATTTATAGATATGTAGAGGGAGAGGGGGAGAAAAGTGGAGAAGACAGAGGAGAGAATGAAAATATATGTATATCCACCGTTCACTTCCAATTACATCCCTAGAACCACTGTCTCTAGGAAACAATAAGGTGATCCATAGATTCTTGAACTATTCCCAGTGTGTTGGATACCTGGCAATTTCTACACAGCACCAAACTACTTTGGCTCTTAGGGTGGATGTCCTACTGAAACCTGTCTACTGATTCAAATGACCTTTTGTGGGTTTTGAGAAATATGAAAGGCAAGCTTAAGCTTTGGTACCAATTAATATTATCATGCTGCATACGGAAAACTACGTTATACTGGCAAATAGCAGCAGGGGTAAGTTACCCTTCCTGGTGGTGTCCCACTTTATGAGCATTTCTAATCAGCACATCATTGGTCTATGGAACAACCATGTAAATACATGTAAGGCATCTGCTCTTCCCTCGTTTTTCAGTCACTGTCTATATACACTAACGTCTAAGAGTCATGCAATTTATGACACAATAGAGTACACAAGACATAATACACTACATAGAGCTGTATGCTTATTGTATGCAATATCAAGTGCACTGATTAAACAAATTCTTATTAAGAAACCCAGAGTTCCAAGAAATAAGAGTAGAGATTTCTAAAAAGAAAAATTATAGATAAAATTTTAAATTTGTTGCTATTGTTGGAAGAGAGCAGGAGTTAACAAAACGTAAGTCTAATTCTAGGCTCCACTCCCCCTTAACTAAATTGTCAGTAGTTAACTTTCCTAGATAGTTCCAAGACTGATCAAAAAAATAGTAAAAGTTAAACCAATTAGCAATTTATTACTTAATTTAAGTACAAAAAGGGAAACCCAATAAGCCATACTACTTACGGCTCTAATTAGTACTGGTCTCCCTCTTATTTGGTACTATTCATTTCCGGCAAATGAAAAAAACTTCTAAGAATTACTAATCTTTTGAAAATTAAAGGTTTCACATTGATCATTCTTGATTATCTTGGCACTGCTCTAAAATGTCTCTCAGAAAATATCAAAGGGATTTCCTAAATATTGAGTCTCATTATTTCTTAGGTGCAAAAATTTTAGGTTACTACTCCAGTCATCTCATTTTAGAGATAAGGAAACTTGAGGACCTGAGAGATTAAGTACTTTGGCCTGAGGTAGCAAGCCAGAATTTGAATCCAAGGTAATCTGTCTCCAAGCCTTGCATGTTCTCTACCATATGGCTGCGCCCATCATTAGTTCAAAATCATCAGGGGGTAAGGCTGGAAAAATCATAGAATTCTAGAGATATAGTACAACCAAATGATCTGGTGTGGAAATATGAATATAAAAATTTATTCAGTTAAAGTAGTCATCCATGAAAAACCAGTCATCCACTGGTTTTAAAAGGTATATGAAGAAGGGAGAACTAGTAGGGCTAAAAGACTGTATGGTGTCAAGTTCGTATTTGAGAAGTAAAAATTTAGTTTCAATTCCATAAAGTCATATGTCTCCAAAATAGGGTGTGCACATGATGATCCACTGGAGTATAGGAAGTAGAATATTAGAACTTAGATTTTGATTTTTAATCCAAAAAATAAAAAAAAATTGGGTTTTACTAACATTTAACATACAGATTAACAATGGCACCCAGGCTTGTTATCTAAAGGTATGCAAGGTATCCTGGGGGAAGAGAAGAAGATAACACAATACAGAGTTAGACAGTGGTATACTCATTTAACTGTCTATTTCAACATACTACAATGTGCTACAGTTTACGTATACCTAGTTCAATGGATTTACAGATTTTATCAAGTGGATTAAAAAGATAATTTCAGATTGAAGATACTATTAATAATGTAAGCAAAAGTGAACAATGGATGAATGAATCAATGAAAAAGTATTTATTAAGCACTTACATGCTATGCATGTTATGCACTGTGCTAAGTACATAGAACACAAATATTGAAAACGAAACAGTTCCTGCCCACAAATTTACATTCTAACAGGAAAAGATAATATAGCATGTAACAAGCAGTTGTGACTAAGGAATGGTGTTTTGTTCAAGGAGGTTTAAGTGGTGGGAGGAGAAGGTGCACACAAGGAAGACAGGCAACAAATGAGCTGGCCTAGCTAGAATTGGCTAGATGGGATGTGAAGCTGAAGCAGGGTGATCCCTGTCAACAGATATGATGAATTAAGTGGGCTAGTCTGAACACATTCAGTTACCAATAAACTGGGTTAGGTCCTGGGGTGGAACTCCCAAGAGCTGCTAGGGACTGGGAATAAGAAAATAGAATTGACTGATTCTCCAATTCTTGGTACATGCTTATGAAGTAAAACTGATTAATTAATTAGAGCAAATTCACTTTAGAAAGTCTGACAGTACGTAGTAAACCCCTATCAATTAACAAGCATTTATTAAGCATTATTCACCTCATCTGGACCATGATTCTAATACATAGTTTCAAATTTTGCTCATTCTTTAAGATTATTAACGGATTTAAATTCAATGAAATAAAATGATTCTTTGGCTTCAGGATTATGCTTGCTTTTGAGAGGAGAGTGTTTATGCCAAGTTAGGAGAGAGGTGTTTTAGAAAGGAAACTCAAGAGACCAGAGACAAAAACAAGGCATGGTAAAGGACTAATAAACAACCTAACACAACAGCTGCTTAATGTAAGTTCTGCTTTTAAATAACTGGAAAAAGCAACTTCCTAATAATAAAACCAAAGTCAGATTAATTACAATCCACAAAAATATCTGACTACCATTTAAAGAGCTTCTATTTATATGGCATGTTCAATATAATAGCTTCATTATTCTGCATAAGATAAACTGATTCAAAATTTTACCACCGATTATAGTTTAAGTTTCATTAGCATTCAGTTAAACCCCCTTTTATACAAGTATTTCAAAATTTTTGTTGAATATAGTTTACAAATATTTCCCTAGTAAATGTATCCCTTCTTTGATCTACCAGTGATAGGAACTTTTCTTAAAGAATGTTTTAAACATCACTGCTAAAGGCTACACCTAGAAAAAGCAAAATAAAAACATTAGTATACTAGGATTCTGTTTACTCCACTAGCTGTCAATCATTTATTTTACTTTAGAAAAGACATTCTGCACTGATTGTGGCCAAGAGGTACAATTAAGAAATTATCTGAATGTCATGGCTTACCATTTCATAACAGGGACTTGAGACACTTTACAAACACTAACACAAATAGGATTTAAGGTATTACTTTTTAAAAGATTATCTTCTGTAACATCAGTATTAAAAGCCTTAAATTAACAAATTTAATAATGCTAAAATGAAGAAAGAAAAACAATCATTACAGCTCTGTTATTTGGAGGTTGACTAATGGCAAGCTACCTATACACTCTCAATAACAACAGAATACTGAGTTATTAGGAACCCCAAAGGCCATCTAATCCACCCATTTACAAGAGGCTCCTACTATAACATTTGACACCTATCAATTTTACTGGCATTGGACAACTATAGATGACTAATGACTAGCACAAAGCTAGGAGGCCAACCATAAATTGTTATGGGATAAAAGGGGAGGGTTATGGAGGGACCGACAAAAGGCAAGTCAAGGAGAGACAACCGCCACACCCAAAAGCCTAACAGAGTTAAAAGCTGGGGCACAAAATCCCAGTTCAGAAAATAAAATCTAAAGAGAAAGATATATTCCCCCCCAAAAAGACCAGTATCAAAAATAATTTCACGTTGAAAGACAGTTTAAATAAAAAAGGACAGTAACTCTGTAATGGCAAGCTAAGACTCAAAAAATGGATTTACCATAAGGATTACATTAACACCCAGAAAGAATGAAGAAACAGATAAAATGAAATAACTTTGTCAAGAGGAGGAAGAAGAGGAGAACTAAATAATAATAACAACTGGCATTTAAATAGCACTTTAAAGTTTACAATGAACTTGACAAATACTATCTCATTTGATTCTTACACCAACCCTGGGAGGTAGATACTATTACTACCCCATTTTACAAATGAGGAAATCAAGCCAGAGAAAGGTTAAGTGACTTGCCTACTGTCATACAGCTAGTGTCTGAGGCCAAATTTGAACTCAGGAAAATGAGTCTTCCTGACTCCAGGCTGGGCACTCTATCCACTATGTCACCTAGCTAACCCATGATTTCAAGATAGAAATAAATACTGGAATCAAAATATTTTTAAAATAGGGGGGAAAATGTAAGCTATCTGATATCAAAAACAACTGACCTGGAAATGAAGTCAAAGATCAATTACGAATCACTGGACTACTTCAAAGCAATTATAAAAAAAAAAAAAGCTTGGACACTATGTTTCAAGAAATTATAAATGAAAATTGCTCAGATTTATTAGAACCAGAAAGTAAATACAAAGACTCCCCCAAACATTTCCTGAAATGAACTTCCAAAAGAAAAGTTCTATGAATGCCAGGGACAAAATCTAGAACTTCCAAAGGATAAAAGTCAAGATTATACAAGGCCTGGTAATTTCTACTATAATACACATGATTGATAGATAGATAGATCAAGATAGCAAATAAGGAACCTCCAGCCCAGAAAAATTCTGACTTGCCCATAATCACACAGTATTAAAAAAAATCAAAATCTAGCAGGGGGGTGGATACCTTCTCTTCCCCATTCCCCATATATAAATTAGGACAGTTCTCTCCCTAAAAAGCCTTTCTCATGATATCTTTTCCAAGATGCTACTCCTTATTTTCTAGCATTCTTCTCGCTGGAACTAAATAATTAACTTGAATCAAATCCAAAAGTCCATAACTAGAATATAGATCTTATATATAGGATGAACATGTTCGAACTCCTGCTTCTGACCCACAACAAAATCCCAAAGTGCCTTCTCAATCATCAAGGACAGACTAAATTCTGTTCAGTATTATAACTGGATTCTTAGAAAACTGGCAATCTATACATAGTAGGTACGGTAAACCTTGGTTAACAAGCACACTCCTTTCCCAGAGAATTTTATATTACAGAAATTATTGTGTTAATTTCCACTTAATCCTTAGTTGCTTAACGGGGGTTCTCTAAAAATAAGAATTAGGATGAAAATATGTCCAGGTAAATGCACTTCTGCACTAAAATAATTATAACATTTGACAAGCTATCTTTAATAGTAAGATTGTTTCTAAATGTCACATGAAGACAATGAAGCTGGGCAGATAATGAACTAGATAACCCAGGACAAAGTTTACACTACATAATTAAAAAAGTAAACTTAAAATGTTAACAAGTCAGACAAAGAGCCCCAGAGCATGTCTAGGAAGATTAAACCAACTCTTAATATCTGACAGCTACCATATTAATAAGAAAGTAAAAAGCAATTAAAACTCATGAATGGAACAACTGTGGTGAAACAATAATGCTATTATACTGCTGATAAAGTTATGAATTGGTCCAATTTTCTTAGAGAACATAACAGAATTATGATTAGAGTTAAAATCTTTGATCACCAGGAATATACTACATGGTTATCGACAAAGGAAAAAAAGAGACCTATCTGTACGTACATAAACATTCCAAGGAACACTACTTGGAATAGACTGCCATCTCCCAAAAAAGAGAAACAAAAAAAGAAGTTCAAAGATTGGAATGATTGGTCGAACAAATTATGGAATACAAACATAAAGTAATATTATTGTATAATAAAAAAATAAAATAAAAAAATATTATTGTATAATAAGAAATGCAAATAAAAATTGAAAGCCACACATGTAATAATGAAGAGTGGGGGAAAAAGAGGAACCAAAGAGCATTGCATCAACTAAGCACAACCATGTAATTATACGCAGGAACATGATTTTACACACATATACATATGTGTGTAACAACACATGTAAAAAGAATCACAAAAACAAGGCCTATATAAGGTACGTGTCAGTTGATGTAAACTTTAAAGGTAAGGAATCGATAATAATGGAAGCTTATCCATATGTCAAAGCCTTTATATGTTCATTTTCATCTTTTCTTTTCCTCTTGCTTATTTATCTTAAAACTCAGACTTAGAAATTTAAAACTAAATTCTCGCACATATAAGAAAACATAAAAATTATCAGTGAACATCACTCTGTCATTTTAGAAATTGTCAAAATTAAGCTAGCCTAACTTAAATAGAGTCTGTTAGTCTTGAGATTATAAAAAAAAAAATGTTACAATGGTTGGAAATTAAATTGCGTTGTAACAATGACTCAAGTGAAACTAATACCATCCTAGTTGAGTCAACTTACTTCTTAAACAGTTAATATAGCAGTTGGAGTCAACACTTTGAGGCATCTAGTTTCATTAATATGGATCTTCTCTTCACTGATACAGAGTACAAACTTTTCTTTTTTTTAAACCTGTTTTTCTATAAATCCTCCTTAAAGGAATAACTCCAAAAAGCCATTTAAACCCATTAAGGACAAAATCCTGAAAGGAAGGTATTACTGATCAGCAATCTCCAAAATAGTTGAGTTCAGCTGAAGCAAATGGGAGGTGAAGCAGCTGAGGGACTGGGGGGGGGGGGGGGGGGTCCGCGGGGGGCGGGGCAAGGGATGGGGGAGAGAGAGACAGAGAGAGAATATATGTGTGACCCAAAGAGGTGTGTGATCCACTAATCAGGGTGGGACTATAACTAACATAACCATATTTACCTTTACCCATTACAGTCTGGCACTCTCCTCCTCTACTACCTCCTAATACTGTGCAAACTCCTAACCTTGCCCCTACTACAAGTGCATTGACCATTCTATGCAGTTCTAACCAAATCCCATTTTGCCACTAGGAAAATGTATCCTTTCCATAATACCCATCTTTCAGCACATGGATCACTTTGTAATGCCCCTAAGAGAACAAGAGCCCCAGGACATTGACCAGAGAGTAAAAGCCCTACTTGCCCCATTCATTTTGAGTGGGACAGAGTGAACTGCACAGTATGAGTGGGAATGATGAGCTGGAATCTCTAACACAGAACTCCTTACGTTATCTTTCCCAAAATTCTATCATTCCCAACTTCTCTATTCCTATGAAGGGAGTCACCAGCCTTTCAGTCACTCAGTTATACTACACATGTCCTAGACTACTTACTTTTACTCACTCCACACATCAAAGCTACTGTCCAAATGTTCTGATCTGACCACATCACTCATCTACTCAATAAACTCCAGTGGCTTCCCATTAATTCTCATTTCTCTCCAAGCTGAGGCCCAAGCTTACTTTCTCTACCATGCTTCCTGTCAGCCTCCCTGCCCAGGCCACCTTTGTCCCCACCCTACTCTACCCCCACCCCATCCTACCCCCTGAGCTTTCCAGCATCTTATTAAGGTTCTCTTCCCCTTCCCACCTTTAGAACATAAATAAGTTCCTTGAGAGCAGAGCCTGTCTTTCTACTTGTATTCCCAGTGATTAGTCCAGTGCACAGTACATGGTAAGCATTAATGAATGTTAATGTTAGTTGACTAACTAGGATTAAAAAGAAGCTCCTGTTTGGCATTTAAAGCTCTTCACAACCTGGTTCCAATCTATTCTTCCATCTTTATTACATATAACCTCCTCTTCCCCCCCCCTTCTTTCGTACTTCTTGCTATTTCTCAGAGTGATGCAAAAACACAACCAAAATATTCAAATATGAATAGAAAACTCAAGTATGATACCATCCATTAAACAGATCCAGAAAAGGAGTGGGATTTATTAAAATCAGAGACATTCACTTTGCTTATAAATTTTTTTTGCATTGTATATGGTGAATATCAAATCAACATAAAGAAAACCATGGCTCCCAATGAAAAGCTATTATGTTCACTGACTGCTATGATCTAGGATTTGATTACTATATTGAATATCTATCAAAAAATTCACCTGTTTTGGTTAACGACACTGACAAATGAACTGAATTAATCACTAACAATTAGTATTTACAAATCTGCCTTATAACATACACAGGTATTTTTCAATAATTAAGCTTATTTAATCACATTGCTCTAAAGAGCAAAAAGGGTTTTTATAGAGGTAATAATTTTTATACAAATTTAATAGTTTAACCCTTTAGTTTATCTAATTTTAATTTCTATTTTTACATTTTAAAAATACGTTAGTATCACTACAAAAATATTACATATACATATAGACATACACATATATTGGCAGTTTGTGCTCAAATTTTTACTAATGGGGTATATGATTATAAAAGTTTAAACAACACCATTAACATAAAGATGAGAATGCTGACTTATTAGGAAGACTTGAGTAAGAATCCTGCCTCAGATGCTATCTGTGTGATTCTGTGCAAACAACTTAACCACTTTAAGCTTCAGTTTCCCAATCTGTATAATGGGAATAAAAACAGCACATCATCATAGAATTAACAGAATCAAATGAGATACTTATGTATATAACACAGCACATAAACCTTCTATATAAATGCCAGCTATTATTAAATAGGCTATTATGACGCTAATTCCTAAATTTAAATGAAAAAACATGCCTAAATTAATCTACCATAATAGAAAGGGGAGAAATTATAGCACAGGGTTGTCCAAAACGCGGCCCTGAGGTCCACAGTGCAATTTATGTGGCCTGACTACAAGCATAGAAATTTACATAAATGCTTTATTAAACGAAGCCGAGCTACCACAGAGCTCTCACTAAAATGGCAAATCAAAATATATTGTCTATTGTTTCAATAAAAACCTAACGTTGGACAGCCCTGTTATAGCATATGTGAGCACAAAAGTGAATAAGGATCTTTAGATTCACCTTCTGGATATGACACCTATATATCTAGCTGATCTTTATTCAACTTAACTCCAAGTCTACAAGTACACACCGGAAATTCATTGATTGTCAACAATTATGGAATCTGCTATCACCATATCAGTTTAAACCAGAATAGCAAATATCAACATCAGAAGAAGCTAGATGGTACAATGAATAGAATGCTGGGCTTGGAAGCAGGAAGACTTAAGTTTAAATCTAGCCTGAAACGCTTAATAGTGGTGTGACCCTGGGCAAGTCATTTAACCTGTTGCCTGCAAAACGGGAATAACAGCACCTACATCCCAAGATTTTGGTAAGGATCAAATGAGATAATATGAATTTAGCACAATGCCTGGTACATAGTAGGCACATAATTGTTTTTTCCTTTCCCCTTGGTTCTCATCTGACCTCTTTGGCAAATGATTTATTCTAGATTTGCAGGTCTTCCAAATCATCACTTGATAGAGATAACATTAGAGCAACCAGGCACCAAACAGGGTTTGGGGCCCCTTAAGACCCACAAAATTGTTCTACCTCATTCTTTTCTAGCTGCTGGTTTTTTTCTTCTCTATTATCATACCAGAGTCCATAGCTCACCTGTTCACTAATGATTTTTTCAGCAATAGCTAGTCTTCATTTCCTACTCTTTCCTATTCTTTCTGCTTTTCTTCTTTTTTTTGGCTCCTATCACTTCTCCCATTCATCTTTACTTTCCCCAAACAGAAAATGACATATAAAAACATAACCAGCACAGGAACAATTCAATTTAACATTGTATATTATGTGAAAGAAATAAAACACTAAGAGCAGAGACAACACTTTCTTCTAACAAGTCAATGAGAAAAAGCCAGGTGGTCATTTCATGGTTATGTGCTGCTGAAAAATTCTTCACCGTCAGGTGTTAGCTTTTGCTTTGTATCCTTATTCCTGAGTTCAAGAGATCTGTATACCCAGCCCTAATCTCTCCCTCTCCGCAGTGCCTATTAAACAACCATTTGTCCTACAGGCATCACTATATCTAAAGTAAATCATTATCTTTCACCAGAAACCCATAGCTCTTCCATATTTCATTGTCAAAAGCAGCATTATCCTTCTAGCCACCTAGACTTACAATGTAGGAATCATCCTCCACTCCCCATTCTCCATGACCAACACTACCTCCTTTTCTCACCATGCACATCCAATCATCTTCCAAGTCTTACCAATTTTCTCTCCACGATATTTCTCACATTCCAACCCTTCTCACACCATCATCACATTTTACCTGGACTAGTGAATATGACTGATGGTGAACAAGTTCCTCTTCTTAGTCTGGGTTCATTAATTTTGTGCTCATGAAAACTGAAATAAGGCCTTTATCTCTTATAAATGTTTTTATCTCTCATTTGATTAAGAATTAACCTCTAGATGGTTTTAAAGAAACCTGAGGCTAGTATGAACTGATGCTGTCAAGTAAGTAGAACCAGAACAATTTATACAATAACAATACAGCTGATATTGTATAAATAAAAAGACAAACATTGAAAGTCTTAGGAACTCTGATCAACACAATTACCAGCTCTAATTCCAGAGGGCTCATGATGACACATACTACCCACCTCCTAATACAGAGAGGTTAAGTGACTACAGATTTGAGGCATTTTTTTAGAAGTAGCCAACGCAAGAATTTGTCTTGCTTTCCCAGTAGGGGAAAGGGATGGGGTGGAAGAGGGAGAATGCAAATCTGAAAATAAAATTAAGTTTAATTTAAAAAAAGATGTCACTCCCTATTCATAGCTGTGAAAGTTATATTATCAGGTTCCTTATGTTTTTTCTATGGTATGACTTTTAATATCAGTCCCTGTATTAATTTTGGGTTTCTTACAGTATAAGGAGTAAGATACTACATAATTTATATTTAGGGGTTCATCATACACTGTGGCGAGTTCAATTATTTCTGATTCTCTGTGAAGTCTGTTTCCATGGATCTGCTTTTCTGGTTTTGTTTTTTAAACTAGGTATCTTAGTTTTCATGACTTTTACTTTATAGTAAGGGAGCATATGAAAGTTTGAGTTCTGAAAGTAATTCCTCCTTCATTCCTACTTTTTTCATTATTTCTAGATAATTTTTGTTCCTCTAAATGAATATTCCTTTACTGTCCCTTTACAGTATATGAAGTATTACCTCCTTGGTAATTTGATTATTCTAACATTGAACCATGATGTCTTGGTCCACTGTAAGCTTATCATCTCAACTAAGCCCCTCACTGAGGCAAAGCAATCCTTTAACACCTCCGTAACTTGCTTCACTGTTACACTCATCAGAGGTTTTTCCACTTTTTCATCACTCTTCAAACCTCTTACAAACTCTACCCCTTCTGCCCTCTCAAATGACCATGCCTCTTCTCTCAATGAAAAAATCTTGAGGCCATTCCCAGGGAACTCGCTCTTCTCCCCTCCTCCTCATCTAATATCAGATACTCTCTACAACTATCTCCTCCATCACTCCCATTTCACATGAAGAGGTGGCCCGAGGGTTGCCAAGGCAAGGCCCTATGCATGCACAAGTGATCCCACTCTATACCATATTCTTCAGTGAATTGCCTCCTCTGACATACCTATTCTTTGATCCCTCCAATTTACTGGCTACTTCCCTCTTAGTCTATAATGCCCATGTCTACCCCATCCTTAAAAAACAGCTGCATTTGATCCATCCAACCTCCACTAGGTTACTGTCTTCAATCTCTCCTCCCTATTGTGGTTAAATTTCTTAAGAAGTCCATCTATAACAGGTTTCTCCCTTCTTAACACTACAAGTTGGCTTCCAACTTTTAACTGAAATTTCTCTGTCCAAAGATACTAATGATCTCTTAATTGCCAAATCTTATAGCCTGTTCTCAAGCCTCATCCTTCTCTGCAGTCTCTGACACTCATGATCAGAGTTTTTGTTTCCTTCAAACTCTCTTCTTAAGTTTTTGTGACATTGAACTTTCCTGGTTCTCCTCCTCTGTTTCCTTTACTAGACCTTCAACTAGGTCACGTCCATTAACCTGGGAGTGTACCCAGATTCTGTCCCGAGTCCTCTTCTCTTCTCCAACTATACTATTTCAAATAGTTACCTCATCAGATCCCATGGATTCAGTTATTACCTTTATACAGATGACTAAAATCTATTTGTCTAGCCATAGCCTCTCTGACATCCAGACTCAAATCTCCAACTACCATTTATACATCTTAAACTCAACACATCAAAAACTGAACTCATATTTCCTTCCAAACCACCCTCTCTTTCTAATTCCCTATTACTGTTGAGGGTACTACCATCCACCCAGTCACCCAGGCTTACAACCTAGGTATCATCCTGGAGTCCTCTCTCATCCCCAAGCCCTGTCATTTTTACCCTTTATAACATGTCTTCTCTGATACAGTCACAGCCCTGATGAAAGCCCTCCTCACCTCACACCAGAACTATAGCAGTAAGATGCTGGATGGTCTCCTTGTTTCAAGTCTCTCCCCATTCCAATCCATAATCCACTGAACTAGCAAATCAATCTTCCTAAAGTGCAGGTCTGACCTCTCTCCTATTCAATAAATTCCAGTGGTTCCCTGTGAACCTCCAAGATCAAATATAAAATCCTATTTGGCTTTTAAAGCCTTTTTTAACCTGGTCCCTTCCTACTTTCCTGGTCTTCTTACACCTTCCTCCCCTTCGTGTACTCTTTGATCCAGCTGACACTGGCCTCCATGCCGTTCTTCCCACTAAATATTCCATCTCCCAACTTCTAGTATTTTTTCTAGTTCTTCCCCATGTTTGGAACACTTTCCCTCTTCATCTCTGCCTCTTAGCTTCCCTGGATTCCTTTCCTTCAAATTTCACCTAAAATGGTTCCTGTTATTCAGTTGTTTCAGTAGTGTACAACTCTTTGTGATGTCATTCAGGGTTTTCTTGGCAAGGATACTGGAGTGGTTTGCTACTTCGTTCTCCAGCTCATTTTATAGATGAGGAAACTGAGGTAAACAGGGTTAAAATTTGCCCAGGGTGAAGGTAATGGAATACTATTGTGCCATAAGAAATGGGGATGATGCAGACTTCATAACAACCTGGAAAAACCTACACGACATAATGCTGAGTGAGCGGAGCAGAGCCAGGAGAACGTTGTGCACAGCCACAGATATATGGATTCCGTGAGGACCAACCCTGACAAACTGCGCTTTTCTCAGCAACCTAAGGGGCAAGGACAACTCCAGGGGACTCACGATGGAGAATGCTATCTTCATCGAGACAAAGAACTCCGAAGTTTGAATACAGACTGAGGCACACTACATGCTCGCCTTTTCTGCTTCTCTTTTGTTTTTGTTGTTTTTTTTTTTTTTGGTTCTGTTTCTAATTTCTCATGATTCATTCCATTGGTCAAAATTCTTCTCCATGACTTGACTAGTGCATAAATTAATTCAATGCGAAGTTATACATGACAGTTATATGAGACTTCATGCCGTCTTGGGGAGGGAGGAGGGAGGGAGGGGAGAAAAACTGGAACTCAAAACTATGTAGAACCGTGCATGGTTAACTAAAAATAAATAAAGAAATTTATAAAAAAAAAAATTTGCCCAGGGTCACACAGCTAGTAACTTTCTGAGGCCAGATTTGAACTAAGGTCGTCCTGACTCCAGGGAGGGTTGCTCTATCCACCGAGCCACCTAGCTACCCCTCTTTATTTGTTTAAAGACTACATTCAATATAGTGTATAGTTCTTGAGAGTACAGATAATTTCATTTTTGTCTTTGTATCTCTAACAATAAATAGGAGAGTAGGTGCCACATAGTAGGCATTTAATAAATGTTGACTGGTTGAAGATGCTTATTATACAAAAATGACCAAAACACTCATATCCTTTAGTTCAGACATCCCAAAACCAGGCATGTACCCCACCCCCCACAGGTCTTATATATACCAAAATACTTATAGCAACAATTTTTGTAGTAGCAGAGAACTGGAAACACAGAAACATTTCTTTTGTTAGGAAATACATATAAACGTGTTGTGATACATGGAATATTACAGTAACAATCAAAATTGAATGCTATGAAATTATAATAACCAAGCTTGGACTGAAAGAAAGGGTATAAGAATATGTATCTCCCATCTGAGAATGGGAGGAGGAGTAGGAAGGAAAAGTGGAAAGAAGGAAAGCATCACAACAAAATTGCTATTAGTACAGGTTTTCTGTTCTGTTTTTTCATTGTGTAAGCTAATCTGAATGTGCATTTCTTAAAGTCTGCATATCTTGTTCACTGTTTTTTCTAATATGTTTTTGCAGTAACAGAAAGTAAAACTAGATGAGATTATTGTGTACAGATTTATTACTCAAGACTGCCCCACTGCATTTAATCAAAATAGTAAGAGGGAGATTTTTGAAAGGTAAATCTTATGTCTATTAAAGGGTTTTCCTTTAATAAGCTGCCTCTGATACATGAGATGATCATAAAAGATTTCTTCAGAGAGGACTTTGCTCAATAATCTGCCAAGTATCAATACCAAAGTAGTTATAAAACAAGGAGGATCAAGCTTTGCCAAAGGTGTTCACTCTTGTCCTCAAATATGTCCTATACAGAGTTCAGGTATTCCCTATAAATGGTGTCCAGACACTCTGTGTGCCAATGAAGCTGCACTGACTAGCCAAGCCCTATATGGAGCTACTTCAATTAATTAGAGCCATTCAAAAGAGCTTAGCTTAATAATCTCTAGGAAAAAAAAACATGTATGTCAACTGCATGAACATGTAGTTGGACTACTATACTAGTACATATTTTGCATTATAGAATAGCTGGCTCCTGACATAAAATGCCAGCTTTTTAACACCAACGTTGTCCCAATGATACTATAAGGCTGAGGGAAACACGGAACATGACAACCTACAAAGAATTAAAATTTCAAGTGACCTAAACAACAATGAAGATGGACAGACAGAAGACAAGCATATTACCATGGGTAAATTGTACACAAGAAGTAGCACAGAAGCTTATAATCCAGTAAAGTGAAACTGAAAAAGAAAGTGAACCTACCACAAAGCAAGATGAAGAAACCATAGATGAAAAAGCTCAAGTGCTACACAAATAGATAGAGGGATGACTCTGCCATGTTACGTAGCTCTTTTATAAAGGATCATGAAAGAACATGGATAGGTATGAAGAACCACTAATTTGTGATCTGCACCACTCGATGGAGTACGTGTTAATGAAACTACAGAGAAATTAAAATATTAAGTATTTTAAGACAATGCTACATTAATATCACATAATAAAAAATATATGGGAAATCATGCTGTGGCACAAGCAGTGCCATCCAAGCTTCTATTTCCATTTACTCATATCAAAGATAAACTACTCTCGCTCAGTCTATGCTTACCTGCAAACCAAACTAGAATAGATAAACATTAGGCACAAGAAAATTTATATTAAATAAACTCAACTTGCCTATACCATATAGGAATAAATGAATCCAAACCTGTTTGCATTAACAAATATTTCTTCTTGCTCTAAAATTCTGATTATGAAGCAGAACACATTAGTTCATTAAGGTCAGGGATTTTTTTTTTCTTATTTCCTTTACATCTCTCTTACTATGTGGCGCAGTCCTATAGAATAGGAACTTAATAAGCATTGGCTAAATGATTATAAATTACTCAAACCTAATGTAAAGGAAGCAGACATAGCAGTGTCAGATCTTAAATTATAAGGCAGTAATGATTAAAACTATCTAGCTAACAAACAGAAGATATACAAATCGAAGCAGTAAATGATTACAGTAACCTAGTGTTTGACAAACGTAAAGCTTGTGGGATGAGAATTCATTATTTAGTAAAAAATTGTTGGGAAAACTGGAAAGCAGTTTGGCAAAAGTTTGCTATGGACCAATATCTTACATCTTTTACCAAGATAAGGTCAAAATGGATACATGACTTAAGATACAAAGGGCAATATAAGAAAATTGAAAACCATGGTACATGTTACGTATCAGACTTATGGATAGGAGAACAATGTGAATAAGCAAGAGATAGAGAGTACCGTGAGACGTAAAATGGATAATTTCGATTACATTAAAAAAGGTTTTATACAAATAAAACCAGTGTAGCCAAAATTAGAAGGAAAGCAGAAAACTGGGGGGCAGGGGGGAATCTTATAGACAGTTTCTTGGATAGAGATCTCACATCTCAAATAGATACGGAATTCTGTCAATTTTATTAAGAATATGAGTCATTCTCCAGCTGATAAATAGTCAAAGGATATGAACAGGCAGGTTTTTTTGATGGAGAAATCAAAACTATATATAGTCAGATGAAAAAATGCTCTAACTCATTAGAATAATTCAAATAAAACAACTTTGAGATCATCTCCCTGAATGGTGGAGGAGATGTGGAAAAAGTGGAACACTAATACACTGTTGGTAGAACTATGAACTGATCAAACCATTCTGGAGAGCAGTTTGGAATTATGCCCAAAGATTTATAAAACTGTACAGATAATCCCTCTGACTCAGCAATACCACTTTAGTAGGTCTGTTTCCCAAGATGATCAGGGAAAAAGGAAAAGAACTTAGATGTTCTAAAATATATACAGCAGCTTTCTTTGGGGTGGCAAAGAACTGGAAATTGAGGGAATGCCCATCAATTGGGGAATGGCTGAACAAGTTGTAGTATATGATTATGATGGAATGCTACTGTGCTATAAGAAATGATAAGCTGGTTGATTTTAGAAAAACATGCAAAGATTTACACGAAATAATGAAAAGAGAAATGAGCAGAAAAAAAAGAACACTGTATACAGTAACAGCAATATTGTTTAAAGAACAACTGTGAATGACTAAGTTATTCTTAATACTATTATAAATACTCAAATCAACTACAAAGGACCTATGAAGGAAGATGCTATCCACCTCCAGAGAAAGAACTGATTAACAGAAGTATGCATACTATGGTTTTACATATACACATATATGTGTGTGTGGGTGTGTGTCTGTCTGTCTCTCTCTCAGTGTCTCAAGTGGCAGCCTTCTCTAGTGCAGAGTGGGGAAGGAGAGAGGGACAGTTCAAAACTTAAAATGTAAAAAAAAAACAAAAAAAACACACCACAGTATCCTTTTAAATTCATTAACTACCATCTAGTCGAACGAGAAGTTCCAATTTCCACCCCCCAAAACCAACTGCTTAAATTATTAAAAATTACCTAAATTTTTATTCTTGTCCATAAATTCTCAATAAAAATGGATGCAGCTTCCTAGAATACACAAATTGTATTAAACAGAATATTCTTTCAATGTTTACAAGGGATGCTTTAATATTAAAGTTGCATCAGAACCAAGCCAGAAATTGTATATTAAAATCATTTAATTTGATAAGCATTTATTTGGGTGCCTCAGTATATGACATCTAGTGAAAGTTCCATGAAAATGGATATTAAGGAGAAATTTTCTTTTAAAAGTGTTCATAGTCTTAGCCCAACCTAGCCAAAGAAGTGAAATATACAAGAGGGTCAATACCTAATGTGAATTTAGCTCATCGCAAAACTTCACTTCAAAAAATATGAAATGAAAACATGAAAACTTTTCAATGTTTTATAATAGAAACTATAATAAATACTATATTCAGCCATAGTAATGATTATTTACTTCCATGTTTTAAGAATCTATGATTTCAAAGGAATAAAGTACAGACTGACACTCCTTTACAATTTAGCAGAGTATGTTCTGAACTTGTCACGTCTGAAAACATTTATCACAAAATAGCCAAACTTCTGGTGATTAGCCTCTTCAAACTTAATTAGGCCACAGCTCAAGATAGATCTTCAAGCCTGTCCTGGACCTATACTCTGAAGTTATTCAACTATCTAGACCCTACCACAATTTTGCACGACCTTTAAGAATCCTAAAAATCACACAGTCATACCAAACAAAGCAGGAGGGTAGTACCTGACTACAAGAATAATAGGTACATATCAGGGAAATAACACTGAAAAACTAAAAAGAACCACCTTACTGGCACCTTCAACATACCTTTCTCTGACCAACCCCATACGTCAATCAACAAGAAAACCATTACTGAGTGATGCAAAAGGGAAAGCCAACAAAAATTTGGTTTTTCCTACAGTAACCTGACGAGCCCTCCCCATAACAGCAAGCTAAATATAGAATATTTATTACCAATAGCATGTGTGTTGGTAAGCAAAATGGGCTCTCAGCACTCAGTTCAACCAAGTGCCCTTGAAGAGTTTGGCTTTTGTTTCCTTTGATTAATTCAGTATATTTCATTGAGACTTACTAGGTGCTAAGCCCCAGGCCCAAACCCCTATTAGGTGCTAAGCCAATGTGGGTGTGAAGCTCCCAGGGTACTAAGGGGAGGTGCTAACTCCAGAGCCAATCAGAGGAACCTAAGTTCTGGTCATTCAGATGACGTTTGATGACGTCTGAAACAGTATAAGAAGAGAAGACAGGGCTATTTGCTCAGGGCTCTCACTCTTGGCGCGCTGAAGCAGAGACTCCGGGCAGCTGTATAGCCAAGAGCTCTCCAGCTTGTAAACCCGGATGCTGGGACTCTGTTAAACTCTGGTAACTATGTATTGAGATTTGAATCAGACAAGGTCTGTCTGTCAATGTTTGTACTTTGTATTTTGCTCTGAAGATCAGGGTGCTGGCTTTTTCCCCTGAACTAAGTGAGTGATATTTGTATGCTGGATTAAAATAAGCTTGATAACCCCTTAACGTTGCTTTCCTTAGTAAAGCAGATCAAAAGAACCTGGGCTTCGGCAGTGTTCTTGCTGCTGGTCTTGTGTTGGTCTTTCACCCCCACAACAGCTGCTAGCTGGATTGTTGAGATAGCATGTTGTTGTCAATTCTAAATAAACTGATAGTCCTTCTTAAAAAAATTAACTGAAAAAATTATTAATCAAAAACAACATCAAAACCAACAGTTATAAATTTGCTAGCATTTCCAAATGTTTTAGAATTTTGATGTTTTCTTCCAAAGGGTTGAAATTTAAAAATAAAATTACAAAATGTCTGTGGGGAGTAAAGAGGAGGCAGTGGCTAAGTTCTAATAATAGCTAAATTAGACCAGATTGACTTGTTCTTCTCTGCCTTTTTTACTTTCAATATGCTGAAATTCTTAGGCTGGTTCTAAACAAGCAGATTTAGGGCTACAAATTTTAAAAGCATATATGTAAAGAGGCTGTATGATATGTAAACACAGCATTTTATGTAGTCTTATTATTCTCTTTCTCTAAATATGTCTCAATTAACTGAACATCTTATAACTTCCTTCTTGAAGATTGTGACTACTATTTCTCTTAAAACTTTGGTGGTAACTAAGCCCTATAGAGGTAGGGCTTAATCATTACCATGATTCCAATGTGATACAATGACAACATACTAAAGATCAAAGGGATAAAAAGTTATCCAAATTCTTTATCCAGCCACCGTTATCATAACCCTGTTTCCCGTTTTCAAGTCTAAAATACAGTATATCAACCTGACACATGAAGTAAACATGTGTTAGGTAACTGAATATTCTGGTTTTAAAAACCTCCCGCACAGAGATAATAATAGTAAACTAACAAGTGACTACATTAATGAAACTGAAAAGCAAGATTTAACACAACTATTTTGTAGACTGTTGTTGTTCAGTCACATCCAACTTTTGACTCCATGGACCACATTGTCCATGGGGTTTTCTTGGCAAAGATACTGGAGTGGTTTGCCATTTCCTTCTCCAGTGAATTAAGGCAAACAAAAAATGGACTTACCCAGGGTCACACAGCTAATAAGTCTGAGGATTTGCACTTAAGTCTTCCTGACTCCAAGCCCAGTAATTTATTCACTAAACCATATCTCTACTTTATATAATTAGCCATTTTCAATTTAAAAAAATATCCAAATGCCAAAAGTAACTTAGATGTTTCTTTTTAAAAAAAGGGAAAAAAAACATTTCTGTAATAACTGAAATATTGAAAAAATATTTTCTTGCCTTAGAAGAGGCTAACCCTAAATTATTTAACTTGAAATAAATATTCTTAATAAGTATTGATTCCTTTTAAAGGATATAGGTCAGTTGTCATTGGATTTACCTCCACTTTACTCCAAAAATTAATCTATGGAATAGCACTTTTACTTAAGGGTCATAGTTGAGAAAAAGTTGAAATTAATTAAGCCTTTAACATTTATGTTGCTAAATTAAATGCCAGATTTTCCTTCCGCAATCTGAAATTAAATTGACAAATGCACATCCAATCGGCTGCCAAGCCTCATCGATTCCAACTAACCTTCTCTAACATCTATCTCCTAGTCTCAACTCATACAGCCAAGACTCTAGTTCAGCCCCTAATTTCCTAGCAACTGCCTCTCTAATAGCTCATCATCCAGTGTCTCCTCTCCAAGCCATACACCACACATCTTTCAAACAACAATCCGAAAACAAAGGTACAACCATGCTTATTCCTTTGCTCAATAAATTTCAATGACTCCCCATTTCCTTTAGATTAAAATATGAGCTCCTCCAGCAGTTTAATGTCCTTTACAGTCTTTCCAAGCTGATTACACACTGTTCCCCACCCACTCAACAACGCAAACAACTTATTTAGGCACATTCCTTCTCTAAACCTTTTTTTCTTTTGAGCTTTGATTAAAGAGGCCATCCCTAGATCAACTTCTTAAAGAGGCCTATTCACTGAATGGGTTACCTCACTCAAAGTGAGAATCCCAAGACCTTAGCCTCAAAGGACCAGGGTCTCCCAATGCATCTTGGGCCATCTCTAGTCATCCTGGTGAATATCATGCCATGGACCCAGAAGGCTCTGGGGGAAAGTGAGGCTGCTGATCTAGGGCAGCCCTCCCTCACACAAATTAAAATGAATTGCAAGTCATGTCATCATTTCCCTGATGTCAGGGTCCTCTTTGAGAACACAAACACAACAACAGAGACAACACTAGTACATCACCTCACCTCCCACCTGGACTAGTGCAATAACTTTCTAATTGGCATCTGCCACAAGTCTCTCCCCACTCTGATCAATCCTTCACACAGCTGCCAAGTAAATATTCCTAAAGCTCAGGCCTGAAAATGTCATTCATATGCTCAAAAAGGTTCAGCCGCTCCCTATTGCCTCTAGGACCAAAGTGAGACTCTTCTGCTGTGTGGCATTTTTAAAAGCCTTCATGATGTGGCTCTAATTTTCATGCTTATTACATACCTCTCACCTGAAAAATACTCTTACTCTATGTTCTAGTCAAACTGGTTTACATGCTTTTTCCCATAAATGTCCTTCTAGATCCTGCCTTGATAGCTTCCCCACCACTACCACACACCCTCCCTCCCCACCCCACCCCAAGGCTTCTCTTCTGACCTTTGCTTCTTGGAACCTTTGGTTCTTCTTCAAGAGGCCTTTCCTGATCACCTAGCCTTTACTCTCCACTGAGTATTGGTCGTATATATAACCTGTATTTATTTACCTGTGATATGTCATTACATGTCCCCTCCCACCCCCCACCTTGGGAATATAAGATCCTGATGTTCAAGGATTATTTCATTTTTGCATTTGTAACCCCAGAGCCTAGCACAGTCACTGGCACTTGGTAGGGAGGGACTTAATAAAATGCTTGTTACCCTATTTTGTATATAGAGGATATTATGGAGGGGAAAAAATGGCAGTTCAGCCCAGTTCTGTTACCTCCTTCTTTAACAGATCAGCCTAGAACAAAGCAATCCAAAGTGGGATTTTCAAAGAGCACAAGAGTGATGTCAATGTGAATTTAACTGACAGTTAATAGCTATTCTACCAAGGAAATAACGAGCTATTCATAGGGCAGCTGGAGCCTCAAATCAATGAATGATCCTGTAGGATGAATCATAGAGAGGATCCACTGATCATTACATTGGGATTTTAAGTGACATCTCCACAAACAGCAAACACCATCAGCATTACACTTGGAGAGTTGGAGATGATGGTAGAGATTATCCAGTCTCAATCCCAAGCCAAGCAAAGTAAAACCGAGAGAGCAAGCGGCTCAAGCACTCCCCAGCTACAGTGAAACAGCAAGTTCTCAGATTCATCCTATTGTTCTTCACAATATATACTACTTGTTTAATTACAAAAAACCATGACATAATATTCTGCATATTAATACCCAATTTTAATTATGGCTCCACTGCTGTCAAGAGCTTTGGCTAAGTACTCAAATGCCTCAAAGTTATAAAATTGCTTCCTTTTAAAATTTGTATCCAATGAAGAGAGACTTCCATGGAACACATGCAACCTGATTATCATAAAAGACTCCACAGAGATTAGAATTTCGGGGCATTAAATATATTGCATATATAAAATGTTAAATAATTAAGCAATTAATAGTTAAAACAACTGATTGGTGATGATTTAATACATAATTAAAATGTTGAAAAGTGCCTCTTGTACCACACCCTTAAGTTTAGTAACCTAGGAAGTTCTCTGACTTACATAGCCAGAGTCTTTGCTCTGTTAAATGTCTCCTGAGAGTAGAGATTATTTCATTATTTGTATTTACATCCCCATCATAATGTGTGTAGAAGAAAATAAGTGCTTAATAAATGCTTGTTAAATGATATAGGAAAGTAGGAAGAAGAGAAGGAAAAGCAAAACTAGGCAGAGGGGAAAAGAAAAAGGCGGCAGCCTAAGGGAAGATATGTCCTGTGACTAAAAGAAAAAAAAAAACAATTACTGATTTAAAGTAATTCCAAGAGAGAAGTTCCAAAACTTTTTTTTGACAAGATTAATGTTAAGATTTCAAATTCTATACAATCCAATGCTCATTTATTTAGTGGCTACTACTTTATGACCCTACACAAAGTCTGATAGAGATGCTTAATTGTGGTATGTATGTGACAGCTGGGTTCTCACAGGTTATGCCAATAGAGCTTTGACTGGTTCTGTCATGCTAGAATAGCTTCTAAAAGGTACAGGCAGAACATTTTAGTTGGCATTCTGAGGACCAGCTCTGCTACGTACAGAGAAATTCGAAATCAACAGGCCAAGGATGATCAACAGCAACATAAGAACAAATGAATATACAAAGCAGTCCTTAGCGCTTTGCAGGCCCTCCCATTTCTGTAGAGACCATGGTAGAGTGATACAAAAGGAGGTAAATGGGTGTTATGAATCATATTTTTTTAGTCCACCCATAAACATTAACTTAGGCTTTGTATTAGTATTCTAAAGACGAATTCCTTGTTCAATGACTGGTGGACATAATTCTACAAAAATTTAATTTTATCAACGCTGATGAGATAAAAAGAACCAGAAGACAAGGAAATTGAAGATAACAATAAATAAAAAAATAGCTCACCCTGAAGGGGCAAAGAAAGGAGTAAATTTTATTGTGTGTTCAAAAGGCAAGAAAAAGCATCCATTATAGGACATCTGGTCACTTCATATACAGTGTCCATAAATATTTGCAAAATGTTCACCATTAAGACCTGCAGGTTATGAATCAACAACTGTTTCACAGTACGATCTATCTGGAACTCAATAAGACCCTCCAAATTAAAAAACAAGATATACATCAACATTTGATAAACTTAATATAAAGGTGGGAAGAGGTGAGGTCATTAAGAGTATGTTGAATGCATCCCAAAAGCTTTGGTATATTGTCTCATTGTTGTCATTTTCTTTGATAAAATCATTTATCGTTTCCATAATTTGTTATTTTATGCACCAATTCTTTAGGATTATGTTAGTCTCCGTTTAATTTTGAATGTATTTGTCAAAGGCTCTTTCTATTGTGGTCAGTAAAAGTTGTGTTTAATATGTCTGCTTTTCTGCAATTTTATGAAGTTTTTATGCCCTACCACAAGGTAAATTTTTGTAGTAGTTGCTACATGAAGTTGAGTAATATGCATGTTACTTTCTATTTCCATTCAGTAGCGTTAGGGGTCCTTGACCAGCAAGTATCCCTATCTCAGTACGCAATGATGAGGTGGGAGTCAAAGATGGATACAACTCTGATTTACTGGCAGACATTATACAGTTTTATAGGGTTTTGCACTACATAAGCAGAAGCAGGTGTTCAAGGGGTAAGGGGATGAGAGCATGGGAAGATCGATATCTGGTGGGAAGAATCTGGATTGTTGTAAACTATGTTTCCTACAAGCGTATGGGGCAAACTAGGGCTGTAGTAAGGTAGTTTCCATAGGAGTATGGGAACAGAAGGGGAGTGCTGTTCTACAGTATCTAAAGAGGCATGGGAAGCCTCGGGCAGGATACAAGCTGGTATCAGAACTCTATGAGCTACGTGAGGCACAGGGCAGGATGCTCCTGTAAAGTATCCATGAAGTTTCCATAAATTAAAGCATGTTTGTGTTAGGCACTGGTTCAAGAGCATTTGGTAATGGCCAGCTGGGTTCCTCCTACTGGGCTTGTGAGTCATTGGTGGATGGACTCTGCCTACATGAGAAAGGATGGCTATGAGAGCAAGCGGGGAGGCGGGGGGGCTGTTAAGGGGGGCTGCTAGGGACGAAAGTCTTTCCTCCGGGTGCCTCACCGTTCCAACTCCTACTAAGCCTGTCTGGTTTTACCCAGGAAACAGGCCAAGCGCTAGGGTCCGAGCAGCTCCGGGGTCAGCACTAACTCCCTACATAGTAGTTACCAGATACCTAGCATATCTAACTTTTCTAAACTTCTACTGAGGTACTTAATGTCTTTCATGTTATCTTTTTGTTAGATGTAAGTTCTCAGAGGAGTACAATAAGATCCCTATTATAATTTTCTCTCTATTTCTTCCTATAAGTTGATGTAACTTTTAAGTATTCAGTATTTACTAGGTATTTAAGGTGTCACTAGGTGAGTTTATATTAGGTAGTGATGTTATTTTATTGTCTGTAGTGCCTTCAATCATAAGTTTCCTTGTTTCTCTCTCCTACCCATTTTGCCTTGTCTGAGATCATGATTACTATCCCTTAGTTCATGTGAAGTAGCTCTTAGAGGAAATTTTATGTTACTAAGCTCTTTTAACAACAAAAGACAAGAGAACAGATCAATTTTGGGTTACGATGAAAAACTAGAAAAGCAACAAATCAAAAAACACTAGCTAAGAAAAAAAAATCCTCAAAAGTCATAAGAGACTGAAACTAAAAACAAAAATGAAAAATCCGTAGAATTGATGAATAAAACTAGGAGATATTTTCATTGAAACAACAAATAAACTGACCATTAGCTAATCAGATTTTTCCAAATCACCAATATCAAAAACAAAAAAGGAAAACTTACAACAAATGAAAAGGAAATAAAGGAAACGTTGAACTTATATCACCCAATTATATGTCAATAAAACTTAGGCAAAATGGAATATTTACAAAAACATAAAATACTCAAATTAAAAGAATAGACAAGCTATAAATGTATTCTCAAAAGAACCAAGATCATATATTTACAAATTAATAATACCCAGCATTTAAAGAATTACTTTAAATATTAAATGGTATGCAAAAAATAGAAAATTGTCTATGATACAATTATAACATTGTTACTGAAACCAGGGAGAGAAAAAGCAGAAATACCCCTAATGAATACAGATGTAAAAATACTGCATTAATATAATAAGTATTAGGAAAGGGGCTACAACAACATGCTCAAATATTATACACAATGATCAGATTGTATTTATACCAACAATGCAGGGTTGACTCAAAACTAGGAAAACTAAACATAATTGACCATATTAATAAGAGTACAATTAAAAATCAAAGGAATTAACATTTCAAAACATGTTTTTGACAAAATAGAACACTCAAAACATTTTTAAAGTAGAACAAATGGACCTTTCCTTAATGTAAATTTTATCTATCTAGTATTAAGAGCCAACATTATCTGTAATGGACAAACACTAGTAGCTGTTCCAAGATCAGGGGTAATACAATGATGTCCATTATCACCACTATTATTTAATTCTAAAAATGCTAGCTATAGTAATAAGACAATTAAAAAAGGAATTGAAAGAGCATAAAGGAAACAAAATTACTTTTTCAGAGATATGACCTTCTTAGAGAGGCCTAGAGAGTAAACTAAAAAGTTTGATTGAAACAAATAACTAGCCAGCAGTTAGCAAGAAATGAAATAAACCAACTCACATCATCGACTTCTCTATATATTAATAACAACTGAGTAGAAAGGTATAGAGAAATTCCATTCAAATTAATTACAGAATGCATAAAATATTATTGGAGTCTATCTACTAAACCACATGCAAGAATTTATAAAATTCTTGACAGAAATAAAAGGCAGACATAAATAACTGAAGACATTAACTGCTCGTGGTCAGACTGTGACAATAAAATAAAAATGATAATGCTAACTAAATTAACTTATTCAATACAAGACCAATAGAAAAGCCAAAGAGTTATTTCCTAAAACTAGACAGAATAATAACAAAATTCATCTAGAGACATAAAAACTCTTAAGGAAAATAATTAAATAAAAAGGGCATTATGGGGGCTTAGCAGTACTAGATTTCAAATTATACTACAAAACACTAATTAGAAAACAATTTGGTGTTGGATTAAAAAAAGAAAAAAGTTGACTAGCAGGACAGAATAGAAACCCAGGACCCAGAAGGAAACAGATACAGTTGCATAATATTTGGTAAGCCCCAAAACCCCAGCTACCGGAGAAAAGGATTTACTCAACTCACTACCTGACAGAAACTGCTAAGAAAATTAGAAAACGGCTTGGTGGAAATTAGATTCATACCAACATCTTACACCACATATAAAAATAAGCTCCATACGGATAAATGACCTAGATATAAAAGGGCATATCAGGGACAAATTAGAAGACACTTTTCACAACTAGAATATTTGACCAAAGAACAGAGAAGATCACATCAGATAAAGTGAAAGTTAAAAGGATTTACACAAAATACAAAATTAACTAAAATTAGAAGGGACATGGTTAACTAGAAGAAAAATAGTTATGGCAAGTTTCTCTGAGAGATCTGACACCCAAACTTTGTTTAACTGTCAGGTGTTCTCTCTCTCTCAAAAAACCGCTCAACATGGGGTAAATGTGATAACCAAAATATACAGGCAACTTAGAGAAACATATAGAACCAAAAGGCATTCCAAAATAGAAAGAAGATCTTACCTGTCTCCTCTGTCTTCCACATTTTAATTTCATTTACAGGCTAAGTGAGCTGAAGGTTCATCACTAGAATGCTGTCCATCAAGTAAACCTCTGGCTATACCAAGTAATCAAACAGCCCTAGAATCTCAGATTTAGAGCTCAAAGAGATCTTAGAGGTAATCAAGTCTAACAAGAAACATTGCACAGATAAACTGAAGTGCAGGGATGTTAAATCACTTGCCACAACCAGCTGACCTCTTTACATCAGAAATGACAATAAAAACTATTTAGCTGGTTCTACACGAGATATCAGCACAAGATACTTATAAATGAAAATAAAACATCTTTCCTTGATTACTGATCTAGTTTGTGGTGTATATCTTACCCATCAATTTTATTTACATTATACTTTTTTCTCCAAGGTCTCAAATTACAACCCTTCAAACAAAATATCAGAAACACCTGAAAGGACATAAAAATTGAAAGTGGTCAAAAGAAGGCCTAGTAGTACCAGATTTCAAAATATATTTCAAAGTGGGCAGCATCAAAACAATCTAGTACTAAGAAACAGAGTGATGGACCATTGCACTAGATAAGGTACACAACTACACAGTAATAAATGACCATAGTAATCTAGTGTTTGATAAACCCAAAGATCCAAACTTTTGGGGTAAGAACTCACCATTTGACAAAAATCCTGGGAAAACAGGAAAGCAGTGTGGTAGAAACTAGGCATAGACCAACATCCCACATCACATACCAAGATAAGAGTCAAAATAGATAAATGATTTAGACGCACAGAGTGCTATCATAAGCAAATTAGAGGAGCATGGAAAAAAACATACTGCTCAGATCTATGGATACGGAAAGAGTTTACGACCAAACAAGAGACAAAGAGGATCATGGGAAGTAAAATGAATTTTGATCACATGAAATTAAACTGTTTTTGCACAAAGAAAACCAATGTAGCAAAAATTAGAAGGAAAGCAGGAACTGGGGGAGGGAATTTTACAGCAAGTTCTCTGAAAAAGGGCTCATTTCATAAGTACATAGAGAAATGAGCCAAATTTATAAAAATTGCAGCCATTCTCAGTTAAAAATGGTCAAAGGATATGAACAGGCAGTTTTCAGGAGAAGAAATCAAAGTAATCAATAGTCACATTAAAAATGCTCTAAATCACTACTGATAAGAGAAATACAAATTATAACAATCGAGGTACCTATCAGATGGACTAACTTGACAAAAGGAAAATGACAAAAGTTGGAGGGGATGTGGAAAAATTAGGACATTAATGCACTGTTAGTGGAGTTGTGAACTAGTCCAACCATTCTAGGGGGCATCTAGGTAGCACAGTAGGTAGAATGCTGGGCCTGCAGTCAGGTTCATCTTCCTGAATTTGAATCTGGCTTCAGACACTTACTAGCTGTGTGACCCTGAGCAAGTCAACTTACTTAATTCTGTTTGCCTCAGTTCTTCATCTGTATAATGAGCTGGAGAAGCAAATGCCAAACCATTCTAGTATCTTTACCAAGAAAAACCCAATTGGGGTCACAAGGAGTTGTATAGACTGAAATGACTGAACAATAACCACCACCAACCACCATTCTGGAGAACAATTAGGATTTATGCCCAAAGGGCTATAAAACTATAACCTTTGACTCAGCAATACCACTAGGTCTGTATCCCAAAGAGATCAAAGAAAAGGGAAAAGGACCTATTTGTAGAAAAATAATAACAATTCTTTTTGTGATGGCAAACAGGTGGAAACAAAGAGGATGCCCATTAATTGGGGAATGGATGAACAAGATGTGATATGGTTGTAAAGGAATACTACTATGCTATAAGAAACGACAAACAGAATGGTTTCAGAAGAACCTGAGGAGACTTAAGGGAACTGATGCAAAGCAAAAGGAGCAGAAACCAGAGAACATTGTACAAAATAACAGCAATATTGTAATGATGATTAACTATGAAAGCCTTAGCTGCTATGATTAAGACAATGACCCAAAACAATTCCAAAGGACCAAGATGAAAAATGCTATCCACCTCTAAGAGAAAGAACTGATGAACCCTTGAATGCAGACTGATGTATACCTTTACTTTCTTTTTCTTGGTGGTATGTATGTTTTCTTTTGCAACATGGCTAATATTATACATGACTTCACATGTATAACTTATCTATTATGTGCCTTCTCAATGTATGACAAAGGGGCTGGAGGGAGAGAATGTACATTTTCATGTACAAGGTAGGCATAAAAAGGTACATTATAGGGATTTCTAGTATTAATAACTATTTGAGGATATAAAGAAGAAACTCCTAATTTTAATATATGTTTAGTAAGAAGGCCAAGACTTTTTATCTTGTCTAAATAGTAAAAAGAAACAGTAAGAGATACAAAATATAATCTAACTCTTGTTAGAGTACTCTAAAAAAAATCCCCCACACAAGTCAAGTCCAAAGTTAGTTCTGGCTTATTAATATGAATGCAAATCTCTACCTCAAGTATTTACTAGCTCTGTGATCCTAGGAAAGTCACTTAATCTCTCCTACCCTCAGTTTCATCATCCGCAAAATGGGGGTAATAATAATAGCACCTACTTCCCAGGACTGTTACAAGGATCAAATGAGACAGCATTTGTAAAGAGATTTGCAAACCTTAAAATGCTATTAAAAATGATAGCCATTACTACTGCCAGTGTTAAATATTAGTATGTCTAAAATGAAAATATTTGACTAACATTTCACAGAATTTTGTAATATTTCACAGATTTTACAAACACCCCTTATTTGAGGAATTCTATTGAAAATGACATTACTGTAACAAATTATTAAAAATTTTTAAAATGATCTTATCAAGGAACCCACTGCCTTTGGATGAAATAGAAAGTTATATCATTTCTTTTTCCTTGATTTTAAAGAAAGTTTTATCATTTTTACAGTTTTGTTTTGTTTTTTGCGACAGCTGTGATTTCAGTAACATAAGGAGCTCCCATTGAGAAACTTCCTCCACCAATATGGGTCAGCACCTGCTACACAACTTAGAATTTTTCTCAGGTCCTAAGAGGCATAGTGCCTTGCAGGGTTGCCCAGCCAGGACATGTCAAAGGCTAGGCTCAAACCCAGGTCCTTGCTAATTAGGGCCAGCTCTCTACATGCTACCTTGGGCAATGCACTAAGATTAAGGGTTTAAAAAAACTACCATTAAAAGTCTAGCTACCAGTAAAGATATTTAATATGCCAAAATGCATAACAAGTTAGTCCTGTTCTCCCTTACAATGGGGGAACAAAGAGGTGGGGAGGTTAGGCAGCCTGCACCAGGTCACACAGCTCTTTGGAAAGAGACTTCACCAGAACAAATTCTTCTGAGACTGGCACCACTAATATGAGCAAATTAGCACATCATCACAGACATGTGTTTAGCTAGTATTTCCAGTGCATGGCTCCCTTATTCATAAAAATTCAGATCTCTTGTTAAAAAAAAAATCAGAAAATGGTTCCCAAATTCAGCAGCTCATTTTACATTATACTGCCAAAGTTAGGAGAGAACATTCTGAGCAATGTTCAAATTATTCACAGGTCTAGTCCTTACCTCCATCCCCTATCTCTATCCTACAGGAAAAAAGGCGATTGTCAAAAAGATGACAGCCTAACAACTACAAGTGCTTAAGAAATAAAGTTTATGTTAAGCTGATTTCTTTTCCAAAAGGAAATCTCAACTTTATTTTAAGCTACAAAACTTTATCTAAATATACAAAATTAAGCACTCTTCTAATTTACAGTCTCTGTAATGATCTGCTTCAGAAAAAGTCTGCAAATTCTGGCAATCTGCAAATACAGAAATTTAAAATTACTACACTGTATAGAGAAGTCAAACAGTCAAGCAACTAACTACAAGGTATAAAAAAAAGAGCACAGTTACTATGAGCCACATATTGGCAAGGGACACAGCAAATATGCAAAACCATAAATCGTAAAACCACAAATCAAGAGGTATTCTTGTTCTCTGGAATATCATCCTTTGTACTAGCAGAAAGGCAACTGATTTTGTTTCTGCAGTACGACATCACAAAAGTGAAGTAACAGAAATTCTGTAACTTAACAAGGAACGTGACTCCACCTTGATGCTGTAAGCCCTGAAACCAGCCTAGAACCTGATGGAATAACACTGCTCAAAAAAGTAGCATTCTTCTAATACTTCTTTTCATCAAAGCATAATGCCAGCATCATAGAATTGACCTAATACAGGAAATGAATTAGGATCCACTCTATTCTAACATATCAACAAGCAAGTACAAAGGTCCTAAGCACTATTTGGACAACCTGATGTGACTAATATCCTATCCGTTGTTTTCAGTCTAATTCTGCATTAATACAAAGCTAAGGATACATCATGATACAATATCCTGGTAGCTAACAAGAAACTGGATGGGAGACTATTCGCATAAACAAAATCATCCTCACAGAAAAAAAAAGTTATATTGATACCACAAAAACACAAGATTTGACAACGATATTGTTATGACTAGTTTTTGTTTTTGTTTTCCAACAAACATACCAGCAACAGTTAGGTGGCGCAGTGAATAGAGCACCAGCCCTGGAGTCAGGAGGACTTGAGTTTAAATCCAGCCTCAGAAATTAGCCACTTACTAGCTGTCTGACCTTGGACAAGTCACCTAACCCCAACTGCCTCCCCTCCCCCCTCCAAAAAAAAAAACATACTAAAATTTATCCTTCTAAATGAGCACTGAACCCTTCAAAATATTCACCTTGGAAGTCATAAAACTTATTTAACAATGCTGCAAAATATTTTTACTACTCCCATTTGAGAAGTATTTTCAGAACCTGTGGTATATTCTTTTAAATACCCTCAATGGTGATAAAAACTTCACATTTAAGGTGTTCACACAGATGTGATTTTAGGAAACAGCTGGAAGTTCTTCAGAACCATGTTTCACAAATAATTTATTACGCATGCAAGCTGCTAAGCAACAAGGGTCTTGACCAAAATATAACACTCTGTGATTACCCAGGCTTTGCTTAAGACTTCCATGAGAAAGAAATCAGTGTGTACAGAGTAGTCCTTTACATTTGTGAAAAATTACTTTTTAAAAGTGATAAGTCAAAATACACTTTAACTGCCATCTGCTCTGGGGCTAAGCTAACTTTTTAAACTTAGTCACTAGAGCTCTCTTTGTCCCTCTGGAGCGAAGCAAAATAAGTCTAACCCCTTACAATAATAACCACAGAATATTTGAAGATCGGAATCTTATATCCCCTAAGAATACTTGTCCAGTGGTCCAGTTTCTTCAACTAATCTCCTAAGTCATCGTTTCCAATACCCAGACCATCCTGGTCATTCTCTTTTAGTTTGTCATTGAGTCTCTTAAAATGAGGTGCACAGAATGAGACAAAATTCTGCGGATATGGTCCAATCCAAGGACCACCACTACATCATGTTAGCTCTTAAACTATACTACCGCTCGTATTTACATTCATATTGAACTCATAGTCAATTAAACACTCAAGATTTTTGCACATAAACCATTTTCTTTGTCATATATTCCTCCGTCAGGTACTTGGTATAGATTTTAAAAACATTCTTAGACACACAAAAAAAAAGATCATCATACAGGATGGCTAGAGGAAAAGTAGAGGTAAACGGAGAAATTTCGGTGTTAAAAAAGCAAAAGATAGCACAAAAATTTTATAAAAACATGAAATTTATATTGTCTCTTAAGAATTACCTGTTCAGCTGTAGTCCATTGAAAGTTTTTGAGTACTAATTATGTCATTTAACATATTAGTATTCTAGATCAGCCCTAAAGATCATCTCAAAGGAGAATCCTCAGTTGAAAGAACCAACTGTTTCACCTGGAGAAGACTCAAAGGCGAGAAACTGCAGCTGTCTTCAAGTATCTGAAGGACTTCGTGTGGAAGAGGGTCTAGATTTACTCTGACCACAGAGGACACTGATAAAAATGCCGAACAGAGTTTTGGCAGAGGACAAGTCTTATAGTGTCCCACTAGAGACCTTCCCTAGATTTAAAGGACTTAGTGATAGAAAAGATCTTAAAGATCATCTCATTTGGCTAGAGAGAGAGGTGACTTGCTAGTCATATAGGTAACATACATTAACAGAGCTGGGAGTCAACTCAAGTCCTGCCTGATTACAAACCCAGTAACCTTTCCCCTGAATCAAGGATTCATTAAATTCCCATCAAAAAAAGTCCAAGTGTAGACGGTGAGGAGGGATCACAAGTTATTTAGAACTGAGGTTTCAGACAGAAGTTAGCATTTTCCCATTCATCAATTTAACTAGGCTACTCATCTTCAAAATGGGGGCAGCCAGTTATTTTCCTAAAAAGCATGTCTGACCATAAGACACCCTTTACTCAAAAGCAAACAAAAAATTCAGTGGTTCCCTATCCGATCAAGTATTTCTGTTTTTTATCTCATCCTTTTAAAATTTCTCTATAGAAGTTTCCAAATGTATAGAAGTGTTAATACAGTAGCACCTGGGGACAGAGGTGCCTCCAAAGTCTTAGTACAATTTTAAGCTTTAAGAATTAAAACTAGGCTTTTGGGAACATCCTATGTGTACACACACACTCAACAAAGTTTATAAATGAGTAAGTACATCATACTGGGAGTTCAAATATGTTATACTGATAGAGGGACTCAATCAAAATTTGGAAACCAATGATATAAGCAATCAGTGAAAAACACAGAGTCCCAGTCTACGAAGCCAAACCACCACCATTGCTAAAGACAGTGTGTGAAGAGTATGACCATTAGCAAGTCACTTCACCTGTTCAGGTTTGTTTGCTCATCTATAAAATTCAGGTTTTGGACAAGTTTATTTGCAGTCCTTGGCCAGTTCTCAGACTCAAGGAATCAATGACACTGCCAAAAATTCAGAGAAATTATATGTGGAAAGAAAATGCCTCACACTTTAAAAACTAAGCTGCTCTGAATTTTGGTATGGAAGTATGCATCCTCTAGATCTCTTAAAACACACACCCCCCCAAACAGAAAACATGGTTTCTATTCAAAAGGAACATACTTTGTAAATAAAACTAAGATCTTCAGAGCCAAAATTTTTTACAATACAAAGAGATAACTATAGACACAAAATACAGCATCTTCTGCTAAGTATTTTAAGAAAAGGACAAACACAATATAGCATTAGTCTGGTGAAGTCAAACTTGGGTGGCAGACAGTAAACTAGAATGTCACACATGAAGAGTGAGTTTCAGAAAATGCAGAAAACTATGTAGTTCTGCTCATCTATAAAGCACTGAGTTGAAATCAGATAAAAAGAAATTAAAGTAGGTCTGCAGAGAGGCTCTTGAAGCCCTTTTACCTTCCAATGTGATACAAAGGACAATTAAAAGACACTGTAGATTGCAAAGCTGGGAGTTTAGTCTCTTAACAAAATTTTAGAATATAGTAATTCCTACCAAGCAAAAGCACTTACTTCCTTAGGCTATTCGTAAAGCATAGGCTTAAAATCAAAAAAGTGATACACAGATAAATGAAGTACTTTCATGTTTCAACTCAAAAATGAAAAGTAGCCAGTAAGTAAAAACAAAAAAACCCTGATACCCAAAACTCAATTTAGAAACCTAGACACTTTGACAATATAGAAAGAGAAAAGCAAGTTGGATTGCCTATGGGGAATTTCAGAGCTCCTACAAGAAACAGAGGCCAAGTTAAACTCGTGATCCATTCAATATTCTCTCGCTTATTTTCTCAAACCACAAACTTAAAAGATAGATTACTGCTTCTCTTAGCAGACACTTAACTGTCTTTCATAAATTCACCAAAAAGTCTTAACACTTTGACTAAACAACAATGTTGATTAACCATTTTAGTAGACTACCCAATGTATGAGAGTCCCTCCCTCCAAAATAAAATTAAATTCCAAAAAAGCACAGAGTTTGATAAAATAAGGGTACAGCTACACATCAACAAATATTGAGTATCGATACACAAAGATTTTAAGCAATCCAATGCCTAATGGTAATTGTTACAAAGCAATGTTTGGTAAAATCTTATTAAATTAACCCATCTTACAGCATTGATTATAACATTCTTTCTTAAATAAGGATCTTTAATAAACATAGAATTATTATTATTTTAAGAACTTCTAATTATTACTTTTAGATACAGTTTAGGTTGTTGAATCTAAATCTCTCAATGTGAAAATTTAGCAACTGAGTAAGTTGCATTAGACTACCTAACTCAGAGAGTCACCTATAGAGAAAGTTTAGATGGATTTAAGACTTATAAAAACTACATGATTTTAGAAAACTGAGCAATCACTCTGCTTTAATATCAAGTTCAGTTGTCATTATGTATGCCCTCTGGAACAAAATCAGATGTAATAAAAGCCACTAATTTAACATTTAGGGAAAGATAACTGAAATTATTAAAATTCCATAATTAAAAAGTTTTTCATTAATTATTTTTATCTTTCAGATACATGTGGTACTTTTTTTTGTCTAGAAATGTAAGTATGTCAATGTAGGAAACTCCCAGAGTGGAAATTTCATTGACCTCAGGTTAAATGGCTTAACACAGCTAGTATGTGTTTGATGCAGGAATTGAATTCCCAATCCCAATTCCAAAGTCAGTCCCCTATTGCCTCACGGGTAGTATCATAAAGGAATACTATGCCTATGCCACTTCTTCCAGGAGGCATTTCCTAATTCTTATGTTATAAGTAAACTTTCTTTCCTCCTCCCTCACATAGTACTTAGTATATACTTTTCTAAAGTACAGTAATTATATCTTGGTATGTATCTCCATATATCCTGCTTTGCCTCACCTCCCTATCCACCCCACCCCCAATTCCTGATATATTAAGCTCCACAAGAAGAGGGATCAAATTATTATGTTTTTATTTCCCCCAGCAATTATCATGTCGCTTCCTTCACACAGCAGGAAGTGCTTTATAATTGTGTGAACGAATAACAATATAATTTTATCTTTTTTTTTCCTTCACACACAAGACACTTGTCTCTCCCTATAGAATGTAAGCTTCTTAAGGTCAGGAAAGATGTTTCATTTGAAATGTTTGTAGTACCAGCCTCTAGTCCCCTGCTGGTACATAATGGGCATTAAATAAATGTTAAATAAATGAGATCAAGGGCTGTTTTGCTCAAATTGGTGAATGAATTACATGTCCTTCTCTATCTACTAGGGAGACCCCTGACATCCTCCACATTTCCAGTAATCTTTGCTGCTATCTACTCTATCTGCCACACCAGTAACTCTCCTCCCTCCTATACACTAGGGAAGGGTAATCAAATCAGTCATGACACTGACACTAGAATGGGCTTAACAAATGAATTTCTCTATGGCTCCAATTCACAACCCCTGTGGCTTTCCAAATCAAAATACTCCTCATTAGCCATCACTTCGATAAATATGTTGTCTTTCTCTATCAGAAAGTAAAGTCCTTGGGGTCAGGAGCTCTCTCTTTTGTATTTGTATTCCCAGCAATTATCACAGTATTTGGCACATAGTAAGCATTTACTACATGCTACTCTCATTTATTTATTATAGTACAAATAGTACCTAATTTTACAGACAAAAAAACTGAGACTTGAAAGATTGTAACTCATCCAGGGTCACCTTTCTGGTAAATGTAAGTGTTGGGATTTGAGCTTCTGACTCTCAAGTCAAGTGATCTTTCCACTGTACCACAACTGCTTCAAAGGAACTGGAACAAGACGAACACATCAGGCTACTTTGAATGCTCAAGGATATGTTTACCAAATATTAAGAAGGATTTTTAATCAGCTTACTGCTTATATATTAAATGATGCTGCTAAAATGTTTAAGGGTCCTTGAAAACAATTTACTCTCTAGCAGTTTAAACAATTTCCCTGAATTACTGAAAATCATTTGCTTAGCTTACCTTTTCATTAATATTGCAAATGTGAACTTTAGCCCGGTCTAAAGGAATTCCAAATTTATCCTTGGTATTAATAACTTATAATATATCCATCAAATAATGAAATCAAACAATTAGAATGAATAGAATTCATTCTTGGAGGTAAATCAGAAAATTATCACTTTCATAACCTTCCATGGCAGAATATGGTATTTAGATGTTTCAGCACATTAGGTACTCTATATTAGCAAGCATAAGAATGTGCACAAACTATACAGCTGGCAAAGATCAGCACAACTTGCTTAGTGAAGAAAGTCTTTAAGAAAAGGCAGTGATCACAGACCATCTATGCCTGTCTATCATATGCAATTCTTGCCTGTGTTCTACCATAATTTCACCACAGAAGCTTAACCCAAGACACATACTTCAATGATTTCTCTGAACATCATGGGGATGCCAGTATAGTTCATAAGAAGCCCATCATACATTTCTTTGATGATAACTCTCGTTCTTCATGGAACCATATTTCTTATGAATAGATTTGCCTTGAGATCATTATATACCCATTCACTGCCTTCAGAATGATACTATTGGAAAGGGATACACTACAGACAGTGAAACCTTCCAGATGCTTCTGTTTTCAGATGACACTATACTGGTTACACTCTAGAATGCTACAAAGTCTCTGAAACTTCTTGAATAAGATGTGTTTTGCCTAACCATCCACACAAGGGACAAAGAATACCTACTGTCCAGACTATGACATGCAGGTTATAGGAAAAACCTATCATATTGGTCCATCACTGTTTATAACATTTGTCATCAGATACACACTGCAAAAGCACAAGTTGGGACTAGAATTATGCAGGAGAAAAGAAGGTTGGACTTCCTTTGGTAAATTGCAGAGCTCCTTTAATAACCCCAAACTTCTCCCTGAAAAGCCCATCTTTTTAATACCTACAGTCTTCCACTAAAAGTCACAGACAGTACAGTCTCTGAAAAACCAATAAAGCACTTTTAATTTAAGAACTTTTCTCTGTTTACAAGAATGGGCTTTAAAAGCATCTCTTTGTTAAGGGTCAAACTGCTAAAAAATGTTTTTAAAACCACTTATAGTACTCTACATCCTAACTGGAGTTGATCTACGTGGTCTTTTGTCCTACCAATGATTTTTTTTAAAGTTTTTTAAAAATTATCTAAAACATTTGTTTATAATAACCAAACTTTCCAATGGCCTTCAACAATATCCCCAAGCCTTCATATTTCCAGAGTTAACCATCCTAATTTTATTATTTTATCTTCATGATAGCCACCTCCTTTCTCTTTACTATTTTTAGCCCACCTTTCTCAAAGGTTCACAGATTTAGGGCTAAAAAGGACCTTAGAGGTCCTCTAACCTAACCCTTTCTCTGGACATTTTTCAGATTTCATAACATTTTTTTTCTTCAGATCCTTCTTGAGAACTGTACATACAACATAGTTTCTTAAAAGGATACAAAAATGCTTCCTTGTTTCCTTGCAAATACTCTTTCTCCCGATATTAATAGCCAACATATTTTGGTAGCCTTTTTGACAAGAGCAACAAAATGGAACCATATCTTCAGGCAACAATTACAATGATCTTAGCTAATGTCCCCTTTCTTGGCAGTTGAAAGCACATCATTTTCTATCTGTACTTTGGATTATTTTACCTTTATCCTTACTCAGTTTGAAGGCTCATTTATGACTTCTTTTTACTCACTCACAACCTTAAGACATCTCCATGCAATCTACCTCTGGAGTCTTGAATTTTATTATGCAAAAGAGCTTAGTGCTTTTGTATAAGCCTGGAGATTCCATGGTACATTGCCTATTTGGGACTATTTGTTAATGTGTTTAATAATGCCAGTAGTGGCACTGACCACCGAGGAATGAAACTATTTATATCAAATAACATTAACATCAACATCCAAACAATGTTTAACCCACACTTTTAGGCTTGTCTTTTGGTTCTGTAGGGGGATTGTAGGATGGATAGGAGAAATAGACTATGATGCTGTTTTCTCCTGGCATACATCTTCCTATCTCTTTCTGAATCTCAACAGTTACTCCCAGTTCCATCACTGTCATACTTTCAATGTACTGGTTTATCTGATTTATTGCACAATGATCCCACCACCCTTTTGTGTCCCAAGTCTCACCGATGTGGCCAAATAATTCATCTTCTTCAGCCCTGATTCTTTTCTTGTCCCTGATCCTGCATTTTCTTCCTCCTTAAATATGGTCCTACCTTATCCTTCCCAACCAAGGTCCACTGTAAAATAGTTGGTTTTATCAATTTCCAACCAGACCAAATCCATTACTTCTAAGCAAAATTCAGCAGGAGAGACTAAAGGGAACTGGCCCTTGGTCCTTTGCTCCTCATGGTAAAGGTTTTTATTTCAAATCCAACATAACCAATAAGCAAAGTGAAAGGGAAAGCACTGGATTCCCCTCCACCAACCACAAACTATTGCACTACCACATTCATTGGGAATATTAGGCAAAATATTTATTACGAATATTTAGGGTAGGGAGATGAAGAAAGGTTCACCTAAGAGATGATGGAACAAAGTATACATACATTAATAGCTCACACATGACTATGTTTAAAGAAAAAGTATACTACACAGAAAGCTTTTGTCCTAACACATGACACACATCTGCCTTACTGAGAGGAGTTTTGATTCTGTTAGGAAACTGGAAAGATGGCTGTAATTTTTGTCACATTAGCCATTTCAAGGTTAAGAGAGGACTGGGTACAGTACAAAAGTAAAGGGACTTAGGACAACTGGAGTATAATGAACACTTAAGGAAGGAAAGAAAATTATGTAGCGTTATTCAACAGTTTTACCTAAGATCATAGTATCACCAAAATTATAGTACTTGATGATTTTTACACCACACTAGAGACTGCCAATGTCTTTGTGCAGAATCCATATACTATCACTAAATATTCCTTTTATCTGATATGATACATATTAGCTCTCATTTAATAAACATTCATAAAATACCTACTATGTGCAGAAAGAGCAAATAGCACACTAAAAACCTGTGACACCAAGGAGGCAACATAGTACAGCTACTTAAGAATTTCAATGGATCCATGACCTCTCTGCTCCCAGGACAAAATATAATTCATTCTTATCCTCTAAGTCCAGGGAGAATTTGTCTAAGCTTTCCATAAATTCTTCAAAAAAAATATATATCAGAGACTTTCTTTTGATGATTTTACTATTTTATGAACCCTAAGCAATGTTAGTCTTACCATATGGCTCTGAAGAGTCAAGTGTGGCTTATGGGATAGAGGGCTACCCTTAGGGTCAGGAAGAGCTTGGTTTATGTTCTGCCTCTTTCAAAACATACCAGCTATGTTACCATGACCCCACACTGCCCCAGGTAACTAAGACTACAGAGAAGCTGCCAATTAGTGAAGGAAATTTAGATGTAGATAGTCCTTTATACTAGTGAAATCACAAGTGCAAACTCTATCTATACATACAAACAGCATATTCTCAACAAAAGGCAAATACACTTCCTTCCCTCCTACCTTTTCACTTACCCATATACTTTAAAGCATGGCTTTATTTCCTCCTTTTTCATTAAACTTTTCCAAGATTCTCCAAGTCTAGTGAGCTTTATTTTCTCCCTATAACTAGATAGTTGTCATTTCTCCTATTTTATTAGGCTTGTGCTGGTATTTAACTCTTCCTTATTTAACTGCTCTTCCTAAATAATAAGCACCTTAAAAGTAGGTACTATACTTTACACTTCTCATATTCCCACTTTCTCTCCATAAATACACAGTGCTCTGTATATATTAGATACCTGATAAACATTTCTTAATTAAATGATTTCTATATTCCAAAAGTTTGCATGTTTGCTTCATAGAACTTTGTTGTACAGTCATACTTTAATGCATAAATTTTAAAATGCTTCCTGACAGTTCTTAGTATGATGCTTTGAACACAGTAAATGCTTAATAAACATTTTTTGTTCTTTCATTCATTCTATGACACGGAGAGTTTGAAGTATGTATCAGCGAACAGAGACTCTACACTAATAATACCTTAGAATATTTAAAGTACTAACATATAAGTAACAAACCTCTATAAACCTTAAAAAAATCATCTAATTCAGTATGTATAATTCATGTTGATGACTTCCTTACTGAGGTTACCAATGTGTTTAGGAAAACGATAAGTTATAATCTATAATTATTAAATAAATAGTTGCTGAGCTAAAACAAACTTCTTAATCTTTCTAATTCAAAATCTTTCAGGTGCAACATGTCCAATTATTAAATACCTATGTGCCAGGCACTGAGCTAAATGCTAAGGAATCAAAGAAAAGCAAAAGATAGTCCCTGCCCTCAAGGTGCTCATAACCCAAAAGGGGAGACAATATGAAAACAACTACATATAAATATGCCATAGACAGGATAAATCAACAAAGTGAAGGCACTAGAATTAATGAGGATTGGGAAAAAGTTCTAGTAGCAAGTGGGATTTTAGCTGAGACGTGAAAAAAGTTAGGCAGTAAGGCATTAGGAGGGAGAGCTTTGCAGGTGTGGGGGACAGCGAGTGAAATGCCCAGTCCACTGTCACTGAATCAAGAGTCAGTCCATGGAGGAGGGAGTGGAGTTTTAGGTGTAAGACTTGGGGGAGGGGGGGTGGCAGGAAAGGGCTTTGAACATGGAACAGAAGATTTCTGTATTTGATTCTGAAGGCAATGGAGGGCTGCTGGAGTCTATGGGGGGGGGGGCGAGGGGGGGAATATGGTCAGGCCAGCTTAGTGGGGGGATAAACTAGAGTGGAGAGACTTGTGGCAGACAGATAAACCAGCAGGCTACTATAATAATACAGGAATGAGGAGATGAGGATCTGCAAAAGGATGGAGGCAGTATTAGAGGAGATAATGAAACATATTTGAAAGATGTTTCATAGGTAAAATAAATTTTGGTAACAGACTGGATGAGAGATTGTCGTGAGAGTGAGTGAGGAATCTAAGATGATACCTACACTGGGAATCTGGGGAGCACTGGGAGGATGGTAGTGCCTGGATAGTTATGGAAAAAGTTTGGGAGGGGAGAGGGTTGGGGAAAGGGAGAGGGTTGGGGGGGGGGGGAGAGAATGAGTTCTGTTTTAGACGTGATGAGTTTAAGATTTCTTTATAAAAGACATCCAGTTTTACATGGCTAATAGGCAGTTGGAGGGAGATATGAGACTAAAGCTCAGCAAAGAAGTTAGGGATAGATAAGTAGACTGGAAAGTCACAGCACAGAGATGAAAACTGAATCCACGGGAACTGATGAGATCAACAAGTGAAACAGCATAGAGGAAGAGGAGGAGGAGGTTCAGGACAGAGTCCTGTGGGACACCCAGAGGGTATGACCTGGATAAAGATCCAGCAAAGGAGACTGAGAAGCTGTCAGGTACAAGAGGACTAGGAGACAGGATGGTCCCAAAAACTGAGGAAGAGGAGAGTATTGAGAGGGAGAGCAACAGTGGTGAAGGCTACAGAGAGGTCATTAGTAACTACGGTGAGAATAGTTTGGTCACATGATGAGGTAGAAAGTCAGAAAGAGTTTTAATGAATTTGGAAGTTAAGCGAAAAAAAAAGTTACTCCATCAAGAAGTCTGTGTAAGTCTAGTCAATGGTATACTGTCCCAGGCATGAAAAGCTAACTGCTAAGCATGCTACCACAAGTAACTGAAGGTATACATTTACATGTAAATAGTAAATATAGCAAATAGGAAACATAACTCTGATTGTATAGTATTCATAAGGTTTACAAAATGCTTTCTTCATAACCCTTTGAGCTAGGTAAGACAGGTTTTATTGTGCCAATTTACCAATATTCTTCTTTTAGTCCATTTTTTTTGGCAGATACAAATCACATTTCAGAAAAGACACTTGGTAATAAAAGGCCAGAAAAAAAACTGGATGCTAAATATTACGCCGGCCACTAAATACATGACTTTGGGCAAGACATTTTCCTTTCATGTAAAATGAGAATTCTATACCTATCTTATCTACTTGTCATAAGGACATAAAAGCTAATGTATGTGAAAACACTTTGAAAAGTATAAAGCACTAAAACAGGAAAATTATAAATGCTGGAGAAGATGCTGGAAAATTAGAACACTAATGTACTGTTGGTGGAGTTGTGAACTGATCCAATCATTCTGGAGAACAATTTGGAACTATGCCCAAAGGGCTCTAAAAATGTACATACCCTCTGACCCAGCAATGCCACTTCTAGGGCTGTATTCCAAAGAGATCATACAAATGAGAAAAGGACTCACACATACAAAAATATTTATAGCAGCTCTTCTCATGGTGGCAAAGAATTGGAAATTGAGGGGATGGCCATCAATTGGGGAATAGCTGAAAAAGTTGTGGTATATGAATGTAATGGAATACTATTGTGCTATAAGAAATGAGGAGCAGACAAACTTCAGAAAAACTTATATGAACTGATGCTGAGCGAGGGCAGCAGAACCAGGAGAACGTTGTACATTGCGCGATGACTAATTTTGATACTTAGCTCTTCTCACCAATGAAAGGTTTTAAGACAACTCCCAAAGACTCATGATGGAAAATGCTATCCACATCCAGAGAAAGAGTGAGAGAGTCTAAGTACAGATCGAAATATACTATTCACTCTCTCCTTCTTGTTTTGTTTCTTCTTTCTTGTGGTTCATTCCATTGGTTATAATTCTTCTTTGCATCATGACTTATGAAAAAATGTTTAATGTGAAGGTATATGTAGAACTTATATCAGACTGCATGCTGTCTTGGGGGGGAGGGGAGAAGGAGTGGGAGAAAATTTGCAACTCAAAAGCTTATGGAACAGAATGCTGTAAACTAAAAATAAATTAATTTACAAGAAAAAAAAGAAAAGTATGAAGCACTAGATAAAAGAAGTATTCTCACTTTAATTTTAAATTTGCATTTAAGAATGCCTTTGGTATTATGGAACTATCCCATTCTCTCTCTCGAAGATTTAAACATTACTAAAATTGCACAAAGTATTTTCAAAAGGCACTATGAGCAAGATAATTTCTCAATCTAAAACTAATTCACTCTAAATTCTCATTAGTCAATCTCAAGGTGGAAGTGTAACTGATAACACTGATACCAATTGATACCACTAATACCAATGGTAATTGATACCACACATTCTTAAGTGAATGAATTTCTTTTCAAAGGAATACAGAATTTTTTCTTAATTTCTTGTTATATTAATATACAGTTCTGATACTAGATGTATTTCTACATTGAACTTTCTATATTTTTCAGCAAGGAAAGCGGTAATATTAATCTACTTCATTAAGCTGCTGTGAACTTTAAAGATTCATAGCTTTAAAATCTTTAAATAAATGACTTACCAAACTACAAAAAAGCATTCTTTATTGATGATTAAAAGTACCAAGTTAATAGTTATATATATAAAGCTGCACAGTTATCAGAACACCTAGAGAGATATTCACTCATTCATGTATTTATAAAAGGCCTAATTAAAAATAATTATGGTTCATTTACTATAGACCAAGTGCTTCTTCATCAACACATTATCAAGTAGTTAGTAAAAGTCTATGTTCAATGGACTTACATTAAAGCCAAAAGCAAGCACTGGGAGGAGGCACAAATCACAGTGCTAGGAACCAATTAGCAGAAATTTTCTCCAATTAACCTATTCAGCTTACTGAATACTAATAGGTTAATAGCCACACAGAGTAGCCTAATGTTTCTAATAACTATTCCAAGCATAACTCAGTTAAACAATCTGTCTATCTATATAGGGACACAATCTGAATACTCAATTTTGGTATACTGATTTACCGTACTGATTGTTTTGATCAGAAATCATAATCAGAATGATTTTCAGACCCATTCTGCTGCCACCAATATTGACAAAACCTTAAGCTTCAGCTTTTATGAGTCCCAATTCCTCTTTACAAAGTTACACAGCCCCTACATCAAATAACACTTGTCACAAAAGCCTTCGTGAAAAATAATTACAAAAGGTGTCACATAAATTCTACGTAATATTTAATACTATGAAGTCTTGGATTAAATAAGCATTTACTATTAGTGAGCACAAATAGAACAGGAACTAAATTACTGATAAAATTACTCAAGAATATACAAAATCACTATAAAAGTCAACTGCTAAAAATCCCATACCAAGACAGCCATGCAGTTAAGAAGAGACTTCAAGTTTCTTGTCCAGCTAAAGCCTTATTCAACTCATTTCCATATTATCTCTCATTTATTTGAACTTTTAAAAAAAGACTATCTTCAACAAATTCAATGCAATACATATGCTGGCATTCTCATTTGACGTTTGTGATTTCAATATTCAAACATGCTTCATTGGTCAAATATGAGGGAAAATGGTTAAGTAATGGATGGAAAGACACATTAGGAAGCTGAAGAAATAAGAAGGGAAAGGACGAAGTATGCTTAGTAAAAGGCTAATACCTTTTGATGGGCAGCTAGATGCAATGGATAGAGTTCCAGGCCTTGAGTTAGGAAGACTCATCTTCCTGAGCTCAAATCTGGTCTCAGAACAGCTATGAGACCCTGTGCAAGTCACCTAACCCTATTTGCCTCAGTTTCCTCATCTGTAAAAATGAGCCAGAGAAGGAAATAGCAAACCACTCCAGTATCTTTGCCAAGAAAATCCCAAATGGGGTCATGAAGACTCAGACACAACTGAAAAACAAAATCCTTTTTGATAACTGAGCATTTGCACACTCTCTCATGCATACACTATCTCTGAATAATTGCTTTTTTAGTCCACTCCTGAACAAAGACATAGAAGCAGTTCTAAAGGCTTTAAAACACTAATTAAAATAACTATTTCAAGAAATACAAATCATTTTCATGTTGAACAGTCCACAAAGGTGAAAGGCTATATTTCAATCCATTACTAATTACAAGCGTCTCTAAAGACCATATATTCTCTATTATTAACCTAATAATATTCAGTGCTTTTAGATTATAACACATTTTGCATACATTCTGTCAAATGATCACAAAAAATGAATTTTATTTTGACTCGTTTCCTAAAACAAAACCAATAGTCTAACATTGTCTTATCTTGCAATTGCTTATTCAAAATATAAAATTCAGCACACCCAAAGAAACCAAAACATTATTCTTATGTGTGCCTGCCTCACTACATTTTCCGATGGTTTCTTCCTTACCCTTAATCCTTTCCACAAAAGTAATTTCACTACCAAGAACATTTTTTTAAGAAGTCATTGTTTTAAAGTTTTTACACAGATGAAAGGAATTATGAAATCTCCCTCTCTAAAATAGTCTGGATTATATTCATGCCTAAGAAGACTAATTAGGTAGCCTCTCATAGTTCCTTCCTATCCTATAAAAATACAATAAAATGCAACAAAATTTAATGAAAATAAAAAACTGCAGAATTTAACAAACCAAAGTTCTACTTCAATCCTTCATCACGATGAACACTGAAGAAAGTATCTTTAGAACACAAGTTCTGAAAGGTTTTACTAAACCTCTATGTCAAATACAAACACAACAATAGCCTATGATCAGTGGATAAACAGGATAGATAAGTTCAAGTAGATCAATTATTTTTGACCACATACATGAATAAAGTACTAGCTTGGTAAATTTAAGAGTCCAGAGAACAGGAGCTGCCTCAAGACCACTGGCTCAGCTTTAAGCTTTAAGCTCAGCTCCCATAGCCATCATTCAGCAAAACAGTCTCCATGGCAAAGGAAGCCAGCCATTCCCATCAAATGCTGACCAAATGTCACCAATGGGATGGGCCAAACAGCCTAGGAGAAATAGCAAGAGAAAGGAGGCAGCATGTGCCAGCAGAGTCAAATCCTCACCATCAGCTTACTCCATTCAAACCTAGAGAGAAACAACTCAGGATCCAAGAGCCCTGAAAATAGCAGTACTATACTCCTTTCCCCATGACCAAACACCTTGCCTCTGCAGCCATCCTCAAGAAGAGCAACCTCTATGAACAAGGGGTCCTACCATCCTAACACCTAACACCAACTGATGACTAAACTGCCATCATCAAGGGAAGCAACCCTTGTGGAGATCTGACCTGAAAACTGCTTTTCCAAATACTCTGGTCCCTGCCTCCTTAGCAGCAAGACCTGTAAAAGAGAGTTCTTGCCACAAAAGTCCTTGGCACAGTCCAACAGTTTGACAGTAGTGATAGGAATGGTTTTGTTAGTGGAAATGATAATAAGGAAAATGCCTTACTGATTTGCTGGTATACCATAAAAACCATGGGACTTTCTGACTTGCGACTAAAACGTCCTTTGTGTTTCCTCACCCACTAGCTGTGAACTCCTTGATAACACACACATTCTCCCCTTTTTATTTGTATCCCCAGTGCTTAGTAAGGTGCTTTTGTATATTGCTGTTGTTCTGTTGCATCTCCAACTCTTCCACAGCATGCCGATATTTTCTATGGGGTTTTCCTGGCAAAGCTACTGGAGTGATTTGCCATTTCCTTGTCCAGTGGACTAACGCAAACAGAAGTTAAGTGACTTCCCCAGGGTCACAGAGCTACTAAGTATCTGAGGCTGAATTTGAACTCAAGTCTTCCTGACCCCAGAAGGAAAACAACTATAAGTTATAATTATTAAATAGTGGCTGGGCTAAAACAAACTCTTTAATCTTTCCAATACAAAAGATATATATTAGAACTTTTATTGTAACAAGATACTTTTAAAAACCAAATGTACGTGAAACTCAATTCTTAGAATCATAGATTTTGAGCCAGAAGAGTTTTTACAGGTCACCTAATAAGCCATTATTTTACAGTTAAGGTGTGTGAGGACCAGAAAGGGTAGGTGACTGCCTCGATCAGGGTCATAGACTTGAAGTGGCAGAGCAGATAAAATCCAGTTTCCTTTCCTCACGTGGCTTCTTATTTTGCTATACTATGAACATTTTACAAATGCGTTACTATACAGGGTTCCTTCAAAACTCTTAATCAAACATTTAGTAGTTTCTTCCAAATCCTAACAGTGAAAAAGTTACCTGCATCTTTAAATTGTATATGTAATACAATAAATAAATGTTCATGTAAATCACAGATGTTAGAATTAGTAAGCATGTTAAAGATTCCCTACTCTACCTCCTTCATTGTACAGCTGAAGAAATAAACCCCCTGCCATTTAAGCAACTGGCCCAGGATCACCCAACAAGTCAAAACTGTATTCAGCCCCAAGAACCATGCCATTGAAGTATGTAACACGGCATCTTAGGGATGTATTCTTTTTTTATGCAACCTCTAGAGCAGTGATTTACAATTATTACAAGGAAAGTTAGGGCACCACGGAACAGACCTATGTATGGTTCTCTTAAAAGAATCATGGTTAATATGTTCATTTAATAGCCATCACTGCCAGGCCCATACACACATTCTGATTTTAAAAACTAGTATAGTTTTCACAAAAACAGAAGTATAATCTCTCTTCAATCTCTAGAAATTTAAAGGTCAGATAAGAAACTAAAATTATACCTGTTTCATTTACTTGGTATCTCAATGTCTAGCGAAGAGTTGTGAATGTAGCTCTTAAGTTTCTAGCGATTAACATAAAAATCGAATTGGATAAATTTTTTCCAATTTTGGCAATCTTTCATTTGTTAAAATGATTTTTAACTCGCAGAAAAAATAATTAGTTATAGCAACGGAATTAAACAATCAACTTTCCATTACACATGACAGAGAAAAGAATACAAGTAATTTAAAAATTAATTTAAAGAATTTTACTATAATTCAACTTAGAATCTCCCTTGTTCTTATATTCGAACATAAATTATGACAGTCATGAAAATCACAACCAACAGAAATTAACGAAGCCTCATTTCCAGACTTGTGAAACTTTAGTTTGCAGTCCTAAAGGCAATTTCTATAGAAACAAATCTGCACCTGAAGTTAGTTATGGATTTATTAGTGATATCTGCAGTGTTAAAATGCCTTCTCCCTTCCAACTTCCATCATTTCCAAACAGTAGAGAACTAAAATATGATCCTCAGATAGTTCTTTTCTGTGTTAAAATGCAAATATCTTTCCTTAAGTATCTTTAAAGGATTAGAGGGATACAATGTGTACTTCCCTGACCAAATGTGTACTACCAGTCACTGAAGGGGAATTCTAAAAATGATAAGGTATATTAGATACATATGAGATGAGGATAGAGATAAAGTAAAGATGTGTGCAGATCTAAAGGGTGCTAGGGGGTGAGGTGGTGGGATGTTGGGGAGTGGGAGTTCTCTTAAAAAAAAAAAAAGAGAGGAAACACTAAGAAACCTGAATACTTATCACTCAAGATACCCTGATATAGGGCAGGAGCAGCCTCAGAGGAAGGACTTAAAATTATAGGTAGGTGAGGAAAAATATAATTCCTAGGAACAGTACCTGGTGAGTGGGTGAAACAAACAACTGCAAAACCCTGGTTTAAAAATCAGAAGCCAATAAAGAAACAACTACCTGCGGCCCAAGCACCAATGAAATATATTCTCTAAAGACCAAAGGGAAAGCTTATTAAATAGTTCCACTAGGGACTAAAAGGTGGACTAATCTAAGAACACATAACACCCAAAGGTCAGGGACTTAAGGAAAGGCCTACAGACTGAAGGGAGTGATAAGAACAGTGAGTAGCTGAGATTATTTAATGCTCTAACTAAATCAAGAGAATTTAAAAATGTAAGCTCTCTCTCTCTTCTTAATTTTAATTTTATAGTTTACTAACCTAAAATTCCTCATATTATACAAAAGCTTGCTTATACACATGAAGTGACTAAGTATGTTGGCTGTGAACGGATCCGATAGAAAAGATTACAATTAGGATTAAGATGAAAGATCTTTAGCCTTTTGGTACTCGAATGCTGAGAGTAAAAAGAACTACAGATCCTACCACCAACAGGACACAGGTTGTACTCCATTTTCTTTCCAAATATCAACTACTTTTTAAGTACTATATAGCCAATGGAACCTCTCATTTCTGGAAGATAGGATTCTAAATGTTGTGAAGAATTAACTTATTGACTGACAGCTTAGACAGTGCACCCAGAAAATGAAAATATTGTCAGTTTAAATAACTTATACTATTAGGCTTTTATTTTAATTTCATATGAAAATGTTGTTTTTAACTATCACTCTTCGCAAATGATATAATGGTATACTTACAGAACTAAAAACTCCTGAAATAATTAACAAAGTTGCAGGATATAAGATAAACCCATATAAATCATCAGCATTTCTCTGTATGATCAACGAAGCCCAGCAGCAAGAGACAAAAGAGAAATATCATTTAAAATAACGGTAAACAATATAAAATACTTGTGAGTCTACCTGGCAAGACGGACCCAGGAACTATATGAACACAATTACAAAACACTTATCACACAAAAAGTCCAATCTAAACAACTGGAAAAATATCAATTGCTTATGGGTAGGCTGAGCTAATATAATAAAAATGACGATTCTGTCTAAACTAATTTACTTACTCAGTGCCATACCCATCAGACTACCAAAAAATCATTTGATAGAGCTAGAAAAAACTAACAAAATTTATCTGGAAGAACAAGAGGTCAAGAATATTAAGGGAATTTAGTGAAAAAATACAAAGGAAGACGGCCTAGCAGTACCAGAACTCAAACTATACTATAAAGCAGTAATCATCAAAACTATCTAGTACCGGCTAAGAAACTAGAATGGTGGGATCAGTGGAATACATTAGGGATATGAGACACGGTAGTCAATGACCATAGTAACCTAGTGTCTGACACTAGGCCTTTGCAATAAGAACTCACTATTTGACAAAAAATGCTGGGAAAACTGGAAAATAAGACACAAACTAGGGATAGACCAACATCTCACACCATATACCAACATAAAATCAAAATGGGTGCATGATTTAGACCATAAAGGGTGATACCATAAGCAAATTAGGAGAGCAAGGAATAGTTTACCTGTCAGATCTATGGAGAAGAGAAGAATTCATAACCAAACAAGAGACAGAGAGCATTATTAAATGTAAAATAAATTATTTTGATTATATTAAAATAAAGAGCTTTTACACAAACAAAACCGACGCAAACAAGATTAGAAGGAAAGCAGAAAGCTGAGAAACAATCTTTACAGCAAGTGTCTCTGATAAAGGATATAGAGAAACAAGTCGAATTTATAAGAATACAAGCCATTCCCCAATTGATAAATGGTGAAAGGACATGAACAGGAAGTTTTCAGATGAAGAAATTAAAGCTATCTAGTCATATGACAAAATGCTCTAAATCACTATTGATTAAAGATATCAACATGAATACAACTCTGAGGTAACACATCACATCCATCAGATTGTCTAACATGACAAAAAAAATGACAAACATTGGAGAGGATGTGGGAAAATTGGGAGACTAATGCACTATTGGTGGAGTTGTGAACTGATCCAACCATTCTGGAGAGCAATTTGGAATCATGGCCAAAGGGCAAACTGTGCATATTCTTTGATCCAGCAATACCACTACTAGGTCTGTATCCCAAAGAGATCATAAAAAAGGGGAAAAGACCTACATGTGCAAAAATATTTATAGCAGCCCTTTTCATGGCAGCAAAATATTGGAAATTGAGAGGATACCCATCAATTGGGGAATGGCTGAAGAGGCTTTGGTATATAAAAGTAATGGAATACTACTGCACAATAAAAAATGAAAAACAGGCACATTTCAGAAAAACCTGGAAAGACTTTTACAAATTGATGCAAAGTGAAACGAGCAGAACCAGAAAAAGATTATATACAGTATCCACAACACTGTGTGATGACCAACTATGAATGAGTCAGCTCTTCTCAGCAACAAAATGATCCAAGTCAAGTACAAAGGACTCACGAAAGAAAATGCTATCCACATCCAGAAATAAAACCGACAGACTCTGAATGCAGATCGAAGCTTATTTTTGTCACTTACTTTATTCTTTGTCGTGGTTTTTTTTCCTTTTGATCTGTTTCTCCTTTCACAACTAAAACTAACATGGAATTATGTTTTACATGATAGTACATGTATAACCTGTATCAAACTGCCTACCATTTTCAGAAGAGAGGAGGGGATGGAGGGAAGGAGAAAAATTTGGAACTCAAAATCTCGTAAAAATGAATCCTAAAAATTGTCTTGATATGGAATTGGGAAAAAAATAAAATTCTATTTAAAAAAGAAAGAAAATGCTGTTTTTACATTAAAACATATATAGTTTTGCCACAATTCCTTGCTCCACTATTTTAAAAAGAGCTATATTTCAAGTAGCCAAACCAAGTTGCTACTCACATAGCATACAGTCTATCCAAAAGTAAGCTTATAACACCTGAAGAAAAGGAACTGTCTCTTTGCTCAGGACACCTCAGATAACTCAATTTCCCTCTTGAATGTACATAAATCAATAGCTTATTTTAAATCTTTCTACTTAACACAACATCTGCCTACAGACAACCAATCTTGTTTGTTTCCACTATCAATTGAACAGGCATTATGTCTACCCTATTAAGTAATGTCAGAGCAAACTGCTCCTCGCCTACAAATTTTTGTCTGTTTAGAGGTCATGCACAACCAGAAAAATGACTGGGTCAGTAACCTATGAAGGTGACAGTTGTTATCAACCTGAATATGTGCTGGTATACCCTGGAAACTGAAAGAAAAAAAAAGTCTTTGGTCTATTAGGAAGATGAACTATGAAGGTTTTTTGAGAAAAACATGGAAAAGAAATAAATTGAGATGGCAATGTACTAAAGGTTTTCAACTTGTATAAATAGAGGGTATACCCTTACTAATGCAATGATAGGTTCACCAAGAAGTGGAAAACACAAATTATTAAAAACTTAGTGGTAGATTCAGAAAATTGGGGTGCCATATGCCATACCAAGTCCATTATAAGAGATCATTTTCCATCTAGATCATCCTATGGGGGAGTGTTGCACAATGGCTGGAGAGCAAACCTCAGAACCAGGAAAACCTTGGTTCAAGTCCCAGGTCTGATATATACCCACTTTGTGTCCCTAGCACCAACCTGCCCTAGGCAGCTCTCTTAAGATTGTAAATTGTGGAGGTATGAACCAGTATTGATAAAGAAAGTTTCAGGAACCCAATGACAGAGAAAGTTTCAGGGACCAATAAAATCACAGATCCAGTCCCTATCTCTTATCATTCTTTATACTATGAAGAGCATTAACTTGTATGATGATCTTAGTTGCTGTCAGTTAAATAACAGAAGTTATCCACAACGCAGGGAAAAAATTAGCACTTAACTCAGTGAGTACTTTAACTGAAATTTTAAGAAAATTAAGACTGGAAATTAATGATAGCTCAACTGAGTGACAATAATACAAGTTTACAGACCAATCTAAAGTAAGCAGAATCTCTGATTCAAAGTTCTTAAATAGGATACTGCATCAAAAGTTCAACATTATTTGAAGCTGTACAACTGGTCAAGTAGCAAGTATAGAGAATATGGCCATTTATTAAAATATGAAACATTACTTCATAAAAATTTTCTATCTGTAAGGGGAGAAAAACGAAAATATCTCCAGGGTCATGAGGAAAATGGAAAATAATGCTGGGGAAATGTTTTTAGTGTTACAAAGTTTTTACATTTGCCACAAGTATCTAAAATTTCAGTTTTCAATTTCCTCTGAGGATTTAAAAGTTATCAGAAAGATATAAACTTGAATGCTTATTTTTTTAAAAACACCCAAATAATCTAATTTAAATTATTTTATGCCTTTTTTTACAAAACATGAGAAGACTGGTCGTATATATTTCCCTGACTTCAAAATAATCATAGCTCTTTTCTATACACATCCATAAAGTCAATTCCTAACCTCTCCTCATGTCCCAAGCAATACTATTATAGTCCTGGTGAATCCAGATTTCAATTTCTAACTGTACATCTTACTTCTGATAAATTAAAGAATCAAAATATTCTGACCAAAAAAAAAAAAATAAACGAACCACTGATGAGATAAAATGGCAGGGTTCACCAGTAATAAAATAATTCTGCTCACTGTTTCATAGATGGATTTTGATCAACCATACCAAAACAATTTCAAAAGGCATAAAATTTTTATAAGTAAAACTACTTACCACCATCCCTCTCTCTAACTCTGTGAGTATGCACGCTTTTTGCTTTACTGTGACCTGTGCTGTCACTATATTTGTTTTCAGGACTATCAGATCTTCGCAACATTTTATTTGGTGGTGAAGGATCTGTGGTGTCTCGCATCTTTTCATGTCGGTGATCGCCACTACTGGGGTGACTCTTCGATGAATATTTAAGAGCCTGTAAAATATCATACAAAGAAAAGCATAGACTTTTAACTTGAGTCCTCAATTATAACATGAAATCTACTTCATTAAGTTTCATGACTTATATCAACAAAACCTCAGTTTTAATCAAACATGATTCAAGAACTCAATGTGTCTACAAATAGCCATGATTCAAAATAATAATGAGATATATAATCACTCCATGGAATATTCTAGAGTTGTTGCTTGAAAAGATCTTGGGGCATCATTCCTTAATAAACCTTTTTTGGGAAGGATGAGGTGGGGAGAGAAATGACCTTATAACACCATACAGTTAGAGCCAGAAGGGACTTAAAGGTCATATAGTCCCACCACCTCATTTTATAAATGAGGAAACAAAGTTCAGGATAGTTTAAGTGACCTGCTGCTGGCAGAGGTAATAAGCAGCAAAACTGGGATATGAACCCAAATCCTCTAATTATACACAACCAGCATTCTTTCTATTGTTCCATGGTGATTCCCTATTGTCTATATTCCCCAAATTATTTGGACTTTTTGCTATCTATTTAAGTTGCCATTACCCACTTCTAGGAACTGTTAAAGCATAAGAAACCAACAGCTGAATACTAGGTTATCCATTTCTGCCCTAAAATTTTACATATGTATCTAAATAGGCACTAATGGATTTCATTTACAAGAACACCTTCAATCACAGGACTTCATCTCTCTACATACAAAAAGAAAGGAATAAGAATAAATGACCTAAAGTTAATTTCTGACTCTGAGATCCTACCTTACTAAACATTTAATTTTAAAGCTAAATGATCTAAAGTCTCTTTCTAACTGGGATCCTGTGTTACTAAATATTCAATTGTAAAGGTAAAATAAAATGCAAAGGGTAACTTTGAAAAAGTGCTGCCTTTGTAACAGAATCAGACTTACATACTCCTTACAGAATTAAGCAGGTCATTTCAGGCTATTATAATGTGCAATTATATCAAGGGAAACATGACCTATCCTTTAACTTCTTCAAAACAAGTATTATGTTGTGTTACATACTGCTGTATGCTGTAACATACTTGGTTTGAAGTATAAGTAGTCAATAAACTTTGAATAAGAGAATTACTGGCTGTGGGATGTGCTCTCTCATTTAGACGCCTAAGTGTCCTTTGACAGCTGTCATCCATTTTTGATGGCTTTTGAAAAGTCATCAATTTAAAAGAACCAAAAGGACTATCCTACACAAATTCTGATGAGACACTGGTTAACTGCTGCCCTGAAAAGGAACCAAGACACCCAAAACACCAGATACATCGGAACCTATATCCCAAGTTTCCAAGTCCGGTTCCTACTCTTTACAGGCAGTGAAATCAAGTCATTACTACAGACCGGGGTTCAGAATTTTATACACTGCCCTAACTACAGGAATTAACTTGCTGCCTGTTTTAAATTTCAGCAGGCTGCACTCTCCCCAAACATTTAAGCCAGGGAGGCCTCCAAAGTCACTATCTCCACTCTCCCCTCGACCTCCTCGCTAGAATACCCGGGCTGTCGTCCCGGGCCCCCATGCGGGTCGGGGGGAGTCGTTACCCCGGCCTTCGTGGGGTTCCGGGGGGCTACTTTCGGGTTCGTTGCCCGGCAGGGCCTGCGCCGACGGCTGAAGCCTAAGCTCGAGTAGCAGCAACCAGTCCCTCCCTCCTCCCGCCGGCCCCCTCCGCCTTCCCCGGCTGTCCCCTCCCCTAGGACTCGGCTGGTACCTGGTAGGGCTGCGAGTCCCCCCTCCGGTCGTGACAGCTGAAAAACAGGAAGACAGACAGCGACATTAGCACCCCAAGAGGAGGCGGCGAGCAGAAAACAACCGCCCCCCCCCGCCCCCCAGGCCCCTCGGCCGCCCGTTCCCCGCGGCGAGCCGCCCACGGGCCCGGGCCGCCCGCACGGCCGCGGGGCGGCGGCGCCGATGGGTCCCGGCGGCCCGGCCCGGTCCGCGGCCGCCCCCGCCGCCTCCTCGCAGGCCGGCCCGGATCGGGGTTAACAACAAAAATGGCGGCTCAGCCCGAGCTAGATAAGGAGGAACATCCCCCCAGCCCCCCCGCCCGCCGCCCCCGGCGCGGCCCGGCCCGGCCAGAGACAGACATAGAGAGAGAGAGGATTTACCCATCACTGAGTCTCTGCTGTTTCCTCGCATACATTACCATCAATGCCCGGCCTGTGTGTGTGTGTCGGGGAGGGGGGGAGAGGGGCCGCGGGAGGCGGGAGGCGAGCGGGCGGGCGGACGGGCAGCGGCGGCGGCGGCGGCCGGCACCCCCTCAGCGGGTCTCAGCGCCGCTCCGTTACTGGCGCCGGCGCTCTCGGGCCATGGCCCTCCCCCGGCACCGCGCACACGCTCGCTCGCTCGGCCGCTCGCTCCGTCCGTCTCCCGCACGCTCGCTCGCTCTCGGCAGGGGCAGCGGCGCCAACTACACCGCGGCAGCGGCGAACCGGGGGGAGGGGGGGAGAAAGAAGACGCGACCGGCTCGGCCCAGCGGAGAGCGACGGCTTCCTCCGCCTTCTCCACCTCCTGCTCCTCCTCCGCCGCCCCCTCCTCCTCCTCCTCCACCTCCTCCTCCTCCACCTCCTCCCCCCGCCGTCGCCGTCGCCGTTGCCTCCTCCTCCTCCCGCCGCCGCCGCTGCCGCTGCTGTTGGTGCCGCCGCCGCCGCCGCCGCGCCTCCAACTACATCCGGGCAACTCGGACGCCACCGCCTTCGGAAAACATCGGCAGTTTCCGCCGAGCCGCTCCTCCCCTAGCGCTTACTCCGTCTCCCCTCCCTCCCCCGTTCCCGAACACCTGCCTCGGGACACTTCGGCTCTTTCCGGCCTTCCTCTTCCTCTGGGACCTCGCTCGCCTCTTCGCGACCCGTCAGCTCCTTCCGGTTCCGCCGCTCCTTCCCCACGCTTACGTTCCGTTTTCTCCTCCCCCTTCCTCTCATCCCTCCCTCCCCCCGCCCGCTGAGCCCATCCTTTTGGCGCGCCCGAGGCCCAGGCTGGGTTAGGTGTGTGCTCGGAGGAAGCCTATGCTGCTGGGGAAGTGGTGCGCCCCGAAGTTCGGCACCGGCTTCCCGTCGCGGAGGCGACTGCTCTCGGAGGAGGGGCTGGTGGGTGCCTTGGCGCGGGCGGGCGGCCGGGCGCGGGCCTGCTTCTGGGAGGAGGGGGTGCGCACCGCGGTCACCCCGAGGGCCAGGAAAGCATTTCTGTCCAGGAAAAGGAAACTCCTGCGTTCTCCTGACCCTAGAGAGCCCCATCCTGGCCTCCTGCACGAGGGATTTATGAGAAAGCCCAGATCGGGACCGGGCCTCTTCCCGAGCCCGCCTGGGGACCAGGCCCTCGTGGGCCCGGGACCTGCAGGTCCGCCCCTGGCGGCTGAAGAGGCGCATGGCCTCCGGGGCGCCACTGCTGGCGTGGAGGGAAGGGAAGCTTCGAGGCCTGGGCAGGTAACTGTAGGTGGAGGGTCTGGGCGAAGGGAAGCCTGGCTGAGGGTCCGACCCCGGAGCCGGGGGATGCCCCTGCCCCAGGGTTTCCCGCCGGTGCCTTCTCCTCCTCTGCTCTGCCGGCCCCTCCTGCAGGCAGCCTCCATTTATTTCTAAGAACTATTCGCTTTCCTCCAACTCGTTAGTCTCCCTTCTGCACCTCCATTTTTCCCCTTTCTCTAGATGTATGTGTTGAGAAAAAATAAAATCCAATTTGGAGTTGTGTTTTTGAGTTGCTCAACATTTTACCATTGTGTTTGGGACACTCAGTACTGTGAGCTTTGTGAGAGTAAGGACCGGGATTTCCTGTTCTTTTGGGGAGGGGGAGCAGGGATTGGTGGGGTTTGTCTTTTTCTTTGTTTCCTTGGAAAAATTACCTGAAAGTTATTGTATTAAGCAGGTCTGGACTGGAGTGGAAGGTTTGGGGGCACACTGAAACGTCTTGGGAAAGGAGATGGAATAAAAAGGGACAGAAATTTTGCTTTACGGTTTTGCGTGGGGGGCCTGGCCTTATATAATGCTCTAAGGCTTACCTGGGAAGTAGGTGCTATCCTGCTGTCACTGTGAGGGAGACCGAGGCAGTTATCGATTAAGTGACTTGCCCAAGACCACAGAGTTAGTGCATGGACTTGAATTCGAGTATCCTCCACTCCCGGCACAATGAACTATTAGCTGCCTAGGTACCAACAACAAAAAATCACTACCATGTGTTGCTTTTTGGAAGGTTGCAAATCTCAGCTTCCTACAAATTATCCTCCTGTTAATCACATTTAGCCTTTGTATTTCAGCTCATTTTCTATTTGATCCAATCTGACTAGGCCAAGGGAATCAATCAGTAAGCATTTACTGAGCAACTACTGTGGGTCAGGCACTGGGCTAGGTGCTTGGTATACAAAAGGAAAAATGAAAAGTCCTCCGACCTCGAGGAGCTTACAGAGGATTTCCCGGACCTGAAGTGGAGAATATCTTGAGTTCTGCTTTAGCCTCTGACACTTATTTGCTGCATGATCCTTGGCTGATCGTTAACCTCTGCACCTCAGTTTCCTTATCTGTAGAATGAGGGTAACTATTCTACTTACCGAAAAGAGCTGTGAGGTTAAAATATAAGGCATTATATGTTTGTGATTATATTAGTAATACCTATTACCTAAGGCATTATATAAATGTCAGTAATTTGCACCACACAGTATTAGTGGAATTTTAACATTTACAGGGATGCTCATACTGCATAAATGATAAGCATCTGTTGTCTGTGTTCATAATTGCCGTGAATAGTTTTACTTGTTCTCACTTTAAAAAGAACAATGACTATTTTTCTCCAAAAGAAAATGCTTGGCTCTTCGGTCAACTTTTGGGATGGAATGGAAAAGCATTAAGTGCTAATTCCTGTGCTAAACACTAATAATAGCTAACATTTATGTAGTGCCTACAATGTGGTAGGTACTGTGCTAGACACTTTGCCAATATCTCACTTCATCCTGGCAACAATTCTTATTATTCCCATTTTACAGGTAAGGAAACTGAGGCAAACAGGTTAAAGTGATTTGCACAGCTAGTAATTGAGGATATATTTGAACTAACTCTACTCCCAGTATACCATCCACTCCCTAGAGATGATCCCAGATCCCAGTGAGCTCACTGTGTTAGAGGGACACAGCATTTGTAGGAGGGTGCAGGTTCGTGGCAGCTGCAAAGTCTAGGTGATAATAAGGATCTAGCAGGCAAAGCAGCAGGGGTGGAGCAGCAGCAAGATGCTGCTTTCTAGTAAATCAGCCTTGGCTTGTGGGAAAAAAAAAAAAAAAAGGAATCCTCCAGAAGAACAGCTAAGATCCTGTAGTGGAAAGAGTGCTGGATTTGAGGGCAGAAAAACTTGGACTGACACTTTGTCTAGCACCTACTGTGTGACCCAAGGGCAAATGATTTAGACTTCTCTGAGCCTTTTTCTTTATCTAAAAAATTGGCCAATCCATGCCTGCTTCCCCCCACCCACTACCTCCATTACAGCAGGTGACCTAGCTGTCCTATTTTTCTGGGAAGATTGAGGCCATCAGAGATAAGCTCCCTCAGCCTCCCTCTTGGATTTCTCAAAAGCTATCAAAAAATTTTTTTTTCTTTTACTCAGGTCACAGAAGAGGTATCCTTATTTTTCACTAAGCCTAATCTGTCTTTTTATATAGTAAATTCCACTCCCTTTAGCTGCCTCTAGGATCTTGCTTCTACTAGTCATCTCATTTCTTCCTCTTTTTTTTTTAGAATGAACTTAACAGCTAATGATCGTGTTCGTATCTATTTTAGAGCAACAAAAAAAAATTGTCCATGAAACTGCAAATATCTTCAGTCCAGCTTGCCTTAATTTAAGTATATAATAAATTTGGCACACAACTTTTCAAAGCTGCACTTTTCTGTGGGTCCTGGTCTTCTGTTCTCTACTGTGAGTTTTTTGTGTCTCTTTGTATCCGTGTGTTTGCAAGTGCTTCGATGACCTTTTTTGGGGGGGAGGGGGTTGGGCTAGATGGAATAGCACTCTACCCCCTAGTCCCTCCCACCTTAGCACATTGGGGAAAAAAGGGAAAAACGCTGGTAACAAAAACGCATAGTTGAGCAAAACAAATCGCCAGATGGGCCGTGTCCACTATGTTCTGTTCTGCATCTCCACCTGTCAGAGAGTAAATAGCATGCTTCATCATGGTTTTCTGGAATTGTAGTTGGCTGTTGCATTGATAAGAGTTCAAAGTTGTTTGTTTTTGCTGTGTTATTGAATAATTGTTTCTGGTTTTTCCTCTCTTTTCTTGTCTATCTACAAATAAGCTTGGGTCTCCCTGATGCAAAAAGAAACAAATGAACTAAAAACACCTTTCCTTTTCTATTCCATTGGGCTTTCATTCCATCCCATCTTTTCCCCTTTACTGCTAAACTTCTTGCAAAAGTTTTCTCCCAATCGATGACTCCCATTCCTCCTTCTGCTCCTCGAGATGGTTTCTAACCCCACTATCCTAATAAAACTGTCTTCTCAAAGGAATTCAGTGGCCTTCTTTCTATCCTTGGGGTCCTTTATCTCACTGCCACTTTTGAAATGTTAATCATCCTCTCACTCATTAAGCACTTAAGCTGGAGACTATAAAAGCAAAATGATCCCTGCTGCCCTGGAGCTTACTTTCTAATGGGGATCCCTGGGATCTGATAGACAAGTTGATGTTGCCTGCACCAGGCCTCCAGTGAGCCATTGATGCATGTGTGCCCTTCATGTGTTGTGTTCCCCTACTTAAAAAGTAAGAGGGTCTGGAGCTGCCTTTCTTGCTTACATTTGTGTCCCTAGCTTATGACTCAGTGCTTTACAGGTAGTAAGTGCTTACCGGATGTTTCTTCTCCACTTCGGAGACCCTACACTTTCTAACTTCTCTAACTAGCCCTCTTTTGTCTTTGGCCCTCTCTTCTACTTCTGTAGACACTCTCCTCCTTGCCAAAGGCTTCAACTACCCTATGACTGTTAAAGCACATGCCTCCCAAATCTATCATTTCCAGGCCTGATCCGCCTTCTGGAGCTCCAGATCCAATGGACGTGTCAGTCTAGAGCAGTCAGCACCTCCACCTCCTCTTGTCAGCAAACATTATCTTTCTACATAAACCCGCTGTACTTTATGCCTTCATTATTTCCGTCAGTAGAAGCACCTATGTCCCATGTTGGTAGTCCTGGTGTTATCCTTCACTCTTTCCCCTTCCCCCACCTCTCATATTCAGGCACCCAACAGATCCTGCTGCTTCCACCTCTACAGCCTCTCTCTGGTTTCTCTTTATTTCCACTGCTACCACTTTGGTTGTGTCATTCCTTTGTTAGGTCCATCATTTTGCAAGTAAAAATCAAATACCTTTGTCTGACATCTGAAAGCACTGTACTTTAATGTTTCACCAACCTCCCCCTACCCCAATGCTCTACTGCCTCTGCTTTTGCTCAGTTAGTTATCTGGGTGGCTGGAATGGCTTCCCTCCCCTTCCCCTGTTGAATTTCAACCCTGCCTTTAAAACCCAATTTAAATCCTCTCCTGTTTTTACTCTTCCCCCAAAAAAGTTCTCTGTGGATCTCATAGCACTTAATTTTTTAGCTATTTGATAAACTATGTAATCTCAAGTTTAACAGTTGAGTGTTTGTGTCATATTACACAAAACTAATTTTCGTGAATGCAGAAGCTGTGGCTTAAGTAAACTTACTTCACATCCCATCCAGATCTCCTCAACCATCTTGCCAGCCTTCCTGCCCATATCCCACTTCTTCCTGAGGGAGCAAATCCACTCAGTTTTTCCAACTCCTAACCTTGGACCAGCAATAAACTTGATACTCTCATTCTACCATTCTGCCTTGAAAGGACTTGTAAATTGACTGTCTTTTACATCCACTCAGGGACCCCTGACTGTGTGTGTGTGTGTGTGTGTGTGTGTGTGTGTGTGTGTGTGTGTTGTCTCCTGTCAGAATGTGAGCTCCTCAAGGGCAAGAACTCTTTTATTTGGAGGAAGCTAGGAGCCACAGCACTGGTTAGAGTGCTGGACCCGAAGTCAGATCTGAGTTTACATGTGGCTGTATGACCCTGGGCAACACACTGAATCTCTGCCTCAGTTTCCTAATCTATCCAGTGGGAATAGTAGCACCCTCCTCCCCTAGCTGTTGTAAGAAAAAGATGAGATAACGTTTGTAAAGCACTTTAACCTTAAAGTGTTATATAAATGCTAGCTCTTTTTATTACTTTTGTATAAAAATGTTAAAAGTACTTTTTCATTCAGTTTTGTATGTTCCCCCAGACCTCACAGAGCTAAACAAGTCTATGTTAAGCACCTGTGTGCTCTGCACCGGGGATAATCCCTGTCCTCAAGGAGCTTGCATTCTGTTGGACAGTTGACCTTCCTGGTCAGAAACTTTCATTTCACTGGGACAGGGGATAGGAATGGGGACTGTCGTTATGTCTCGGGTCAGTGGATCACGTGATCTGCCTTTGCAGTGGAGAAGGTCCCAGCATTCATTTGTTGCTGTCAGCTTCAAAGGAAAAGCAGTAGCAGGCAGGGTTTCCACTAATTAGCCAGCTGCTTATTAATTTTATTGTTACTGTTGCTATTGATGTATAGTGGATAGAGTGCTGAGCCCAAGGTCAGGAAGACACTGTGTGACCTGTGACAAGGTGCTTACTCTCCCAGCCTCAGTGTCTTCTTCTTTAAAATAGGGTTAATATAATATGTTACAGGGTTGTTGAGAGACCCAGATGAGACGATATAGACAGAGTATACAACAAAGCATGTTGGAAATCAGAATGACTATAAATTTTAAATTTATTTAAATATTTTCATTTTACCAGTAAAACATCTTTGAAAATTTATGCAACTAAATGTCATACACATCGATTAGTTTTTGGAAAAATTTCTGAATGTTTGCAGGTTTCTCTTGAAAAGCTGTTTTTTCTTATTTTTAAAGAACATTCTTTTTGAAAATAAAAAAGTTAACCAATGTGAGTGAATAGTATCTTAACGAATCATTTGTGTATATTGCTCTTTCAGAATGAACTGTGCTTTAAAATACATATTAATGATAAGCCATTCAGTCCATTATTTTTCTCTTCAGAAACTTCCTCTTACTTACCACACTTCTGCTCCCTCTCTGACTGCCTTGGATTTAACTACCTTGTACATATTTGTATTTATAGTCTTTATTTTGTATATACATACATATGTACTTGTCTCTAGGTTAGAGTGTGAGCTCTTTGAGAGTAGCAACTATTTCATTCTTTGTATGTGTACAAAGTAGGCAATAAACACTTGCTGACTATGAGAAAAGATTTTAGATCATTTGTATTCGTTTATTAATTGATTGATTATACTGTAAAGTGAAATGAGTTTTAGCCTACCTGTTAGCTGACTGAACTATTTTCATTTTAAGCCCGTTGGATTATTGGATGAAAGTCTTTGTTCATTGTTAATGGCATTTCAGGCAACAAAGAGCAAGATTGAAAAAGGTTTGGGGAAAGAGGCCCCTGGAGTCGCACTATTTCTATTTATAAAGTGAGCCCAGCAGGTAAACCTGATTTTGTCATTTTGTAAGTGGGACATAGGTTGGGGGTGAGAGTGGGGAGAAGGAATGGGTGGACTGTCAGAAGGGACGGGGTGGATCTGGAAAAGAATCCATTTCTACCATCACCACCCCAGGAGGCCCTCTGCTTCTTAAGGGAAAATGGGCCAAGGACTAGCCTAACTGCAGCTGCTAGAAGCCTGTTTCTGGAAGTGGAGGAGAATGTTATTATTCATTATCACTGATTTCTTCCAGGTCCTAGAGCCATGCCTACCCCTAGCATAGGTTTATTCCCATTCATTCAATTAAAAAAAAATATTTCATGCCTGAGTGCAGTAACTACTATAATATTTTCACTCCCATCTATTTGCCCCCAAAATAACCAAATCAATAGTACTTCAAATACATTTAGTATTTTAGATTCTATTTTATATTATAACATATGCCCCCTCTTCTGACATCCTAAAACAAATCTAGGAATAAAGCTTGTGACAACCGAGCGTGCCATTGAAACATTCTTTTTATTAATAGTTCTACTAATAGTATTACTAAGTGGCACCGTGGATAGAGCGATGGACTTCGACTCAGGAAGACCTAAGTTCACATTAGCTGTGTGACCCTGTGCAAGTCACTTAGCCCAGTTTGCTCATCTGTAAAATGAGCTAGAGAAGAAACTGGCAGACCACTTCAGTGTCTTTGCCAAAAAAAACCCCAAAAGGGGTCCCAAAGAGTTAGATACAACTGAAAAACATTTAAAGAACAACAACAAAAAAAAACTGTAACTATTTAAAGAATGCGGGTTCCATGTTTAATGATAGTATCTCAGCGTTTGCCTTCCTGGGTATCAGACATTTTCTCACTACTCAATCAAAAATCAGAATATTATCTATTAAACACTCCTCTCTAGGAACTTAAATTCTGTACAGAAAAGAGGAAATGTCAGAAACAAAGGCGAGAGTTAAATAGTAATGGAATTAATTGAGAATGCTCTATGCCCATGAGGATCAATCTTGGTTGGCGCCATCCCTGAGGGTCACCACTTTCCTTGGATATATAGTGTCCCAAAAGTTTTCAACTTCAACTTTTTCAAACTACACTAAGGCTTTTAGGGTACTCTGTGGAATAAAAATTTTTTTGTTATTTTTTTGTTTGTTTTTTTGCAGTGGGGAAGGCAGGGCAATTGGAGTTAAGTGACTTGCCTAAGGTCACACAGCTAGTAAGTGTGTCAAGTGTCTGAGGTCAAATTTGAACTCAGGTCCTCCTGACTCCAGGGCCCGTGCTCTACTCACTGTGCCACCTAGCTGCCCCAAAATGTTTTTCATATACATGTTACATGTAGCATCCGAGGGATTGGGAAAAATTGAATAAATGGCTTGGTGTCAGAACTCCAAAAGTTTAAGTATTCCTAATACAGTCAGTCTAGCTAATATTAGGTACTGAAACCTTTGGTTTTCCTAACTTGACCATTCATCCTTTGCTAAAGGCCTAATTCAGTGCCTCATCACAGTGACCCTGACTTTTTGAAGGCTAGAAGTATTGGCTCTGGTAGGTCTTAGCAAAAAAGAGCTTACAAGAGGCTGTATCTTTTTCCTTTTTTCTCAATTATATGTAAACAAAATTTTTTTAACATTTTGAATTCCAAATTCTCTCCCCTCCTTGAGAAGGCAAGCAATTTTCTATAGATTATACATGTGCAGTCATGCAAAACGTTTCCATATTAGCCATGATACAGAAAAAACAAAAAATAAGAGTTTAAAAAAAAACATGCTTCAATCTGCATCCAGACTCCATCAATTTTTTCTTTGGAGTGGAGAGCACTTTTCACCATAGTTCGTTCCTTTGGAATTGTTTTGGATTGTCGAATTGCTGAGAATAGCTAAGTCATTCACAGTTGGGCTTCGTTACAGTAGTCCCGTTCCTATGCCCAAAGTCACACAGGCAGATTCCAAATTCAGTGTTCTTTCCCCTACCACGCCATGCAACCTTCGTTAGGTGGTTTGTTTTTGGCTAAAGCAATGCAAAATAGGCGATCTATTAAGGTTAGATAGGACTATGCTCCGGTTTCATAATGCTAATAAAAAAACTTATCCCTCCCTGCCTCCTAAGAATTTTTGTATGTATTTGTAGAGATTGCTTTTTTCTCTTTTTAATTAAAATTGTATTAATGCCTCTCAAAAAAATATTGCTATTACTGTACACAATGTTCTCCTGGTTCTGCTTATTTCACTTTGCATCAATTCATATAAATCTTCCCACGTTTTTTCTGAAAGTATCCTGCCTGGTGGATTTTAGAAAAACCTGTACTCAGCCCATATATGAAAGCAGAAAGGAAGAAAGTGAAACTGATCTTCCACGTAGAGCATGAAGGGCCCTCTTGTCCCACCCCCTTCTTTTACTTATGAAGAGTGCTCCAGGCTGCAATTTTTTGGTGCTAGCCAGTCATTAGATTTTGGGGCTTGCAGTAGAAGATGAAAGAGTCCCCTGCTTTTTCTACTAAGCCTTAGAAGATCTTCTGCCCTAGTCTTTTCAGACTTTGAAGTGTGGGAATGCTTGAGTTTTATCTGAGTCAGATGGGGGGAAGAAGCAATTGCCCCTATATCCATGTAGCCCTCATGAGCACATTCTGCCCAAACTAGCCTAAGTGTAGGGTGCCGTTTTGTTTTGTTTCCCTGGCCTATACCAGTTGATTTGAGCCCTGAGGACTCCCTGTATCATATTCATTAGCTCATAACGTTTCCCACCCCAATCTCCAGCTCACCTCAGTCTCCCTGACCAAGCCTGTTTTTCTTATGGCTCACTTGGAGAGCTTCTCTAGAAAAGAGGAATAAAAAAAGTTCCCAGTATACAATATCAAATGTTTATGGGGTAGGTACCTTACTCCAAGACACAAGAAAAGCTTTCAAACATGACCCACATGTACACATTACTAAAACAGGACTCGGTAACTTAATGAAAAAACCTGTAGTTTTCCTAATTTTTCAATCAATAAACTTTCAAGTACCTATTATATACTAGGCATCATGCTGGGGATTCAAAGAGGCAAAAGAAAATTCCTGCCCTCAAGGAACTCGTAATGGACACAACAAAAAAACACCAGTGCAATTTATATACATGATAAATAGGAAATAATTAAAAGATGAAAGGCACTAGAACTGAGAGGTTGGGAAAAACTTCCAGTGGAAAATGGGATTTTAGTTGGGGCTTAAGGGGAAGCCAGTAGGTGAAGATGAGGAAGGAGAGCTTGGGGAACAGCCCCAGAAAATAGGCAAGGGCAACAGATTTGCTATCTTGTTCTGGAGACCTCTGTTACTAGACCAGAGTATGTGTTGGAAAGTAAGGTGTAAAAGACTGGAGCAGTAGGAGAGCGCTAAGTTATGAAGGGCCTTGAATGATGAATGGGATTTTGTATTTGGTCCTGGAGACAATAGGGAACCACTGGAGTTTATTGGGGGAGGAGTGTGGCATGGTCAGATCTGCACGTAAGTAAAAGCACTTTGGCTGAATGGAGGACGAATTGGAATAATTTTTATTGTTTGTCCTTCATTTTTCAAAGAGAAGCAGTGATGTCACAGAGTGATATCTCATTTGTGAACTGGATTTAAGTAAGGCATAGTGAGCTGTGCTAAGTCATCAGTCTCTCTCTTCCTGAGGCATCAAAGTCCAGTGTCAGGACAAAAGTTGACAACTGGTGATGGCTCAGAATGCATTGGATGACCCTGGTGTTTTCCAAGCTCTAAGTGCTCCACTGGGTCTGCTTCAGCCTGTTTCATGGCCGTAGGAACAAATTGTTCTCATCTCATCCCATTCCACCAGGGAAAGTCTTCACATGCTTGGGGTAGATATCCCCCTAACTCAACAGTGCTTTTCAGGCCTGTTGGTTACCCTCAACTTGGTTTAGTCCCTCTCAAAGGTTTATTGGGATGTGGCCACTGCACATGCCTCTTGGAGCCAGAGGTGAGAAGGGTGAAGAAGTGGATGAGCAGCCCTGAAAAGCGCTCAGCCAACCTGTACAACAGATGCTAGTCCTCCCTGAACACCTGCTATACCATCTCCATGGAGCAGCCCGGAGCCTGGCATGCTCACCAGGCTGTTTCAGTAGTTCAGGCCTGAGGTGACAAGGGCCTGCCTGCATTGGAGTGGTGGCAGTGTCAGAAGAGAGAGTAGGTGGCATATTTGAGAGATGTTGCAAAGTGGAAAGGTGGTGAGAGATAGTGAGGAATCCTGGACTACTCCTAGGCTTAGAGCCTAAGAGACTGGGAGGAGGAGGTGTTACCCTCTACAGTAATAGGGAAGCTAGAAGGGTGGGGATAGTTGAAGGGAAAAGAGAATGAGTATGTCTACCTGACATCCAGTTTGACATGTCTGAAAGACCATTGAAGGTCAGTGGAGAGATTGGGGCAGAATAGGTAGATTTGAAAATCATCAGCATAGTGACGGTAACTGATGAGATCAACAAATGAAGTAGCATAGTGGGAAAAGAGAAGAGGTCCCAGGACAGAATCCTGAGGGACATCTACAATTAGAGGGCTGATTCAGGAGGAAGATCCAGTAAAAGAGACAAAGAAGGAGCAGTCTGATGAGTAAGAGGAAAATTAGGAGAGTGGTATCCCTTAAACCTTCAGAGAAGAGTGTCAAGGGTGAGAGCATGATCAACAGAGAGATGAAGGACAATGAGGACCGAGAAAAGACTGCTGGATTTGGCAACTAAGAGATCATTAATAACTTTGGAGAGAGCAGTTTCAGTGCACTGGTATGGTTGGAAACCAGATTGTAAGGGATTAAGGAGTGAGACCAAAGTGGAGCCACAAAGAGCAAAAACAGTACAACAATACTGGAGATGGAAGGATTGAGGGAGGGTTTTGGGGGTTTTTTTGTTTTTTTTTTTCAGGATGAGGGAGACAGAGGCAGATTTGTAGGCAGCAGGGAATGAGCCAGTAGTCAGGGAAAGTTGAAAACAAGTGACCACAGGCAATTTGTTGGAGGAGATGGGATGGAATGAGACCCCTCGAATGAGGGGAGCAGCTAACCTTGTTAAGGAGTAAGTCTGCTTCATATGAGATGGGTTAAGCAGGAGCTAAATAGTGGCAGAAAGCACATGAGACAGAAGAGACTGAGAAGAGGGAGGCAAGGTACTTGGGTGAGGGAGGGGGAGTCATGGCAGGGTTGAAGAAGGATGAAAAGCTTTGGAGGAGCCGATACATAGAGAGAGATAGTGAGTTGATAAGGCAGCTATAGAAAGATTAACTAGCATCACTGAGGGCCCTGTTGAGGTGTAACATGAAGTTGTAGTGGACCCAGTCAGAAGAGTCGAATGATTTTCTCCACCTTTGTTCAGCAGCACGTGGTTAGGAGTTATGCAAGGCTGAGGCTTTGAAGGACATTGGTGGGGGATTCACTAGAAAACGGTCTATGCTGTCTGGAATTGGTTCAAGAGCTCAAGATGAGGAAAAGAGGAGAGATGAGCTAGGAGAGAATTGAGGGGTCAAGTGATTGGAGATCATGGTATGGATGAAGAGTAGGGATTTGGAAGGCAGAGGGGGTGGTTGGATGATGGGGTTGCAGAATTCTTGAATATGGTACATTTGTAGGTGATTGCAAGATCTTTGTGTGTGGCTGAGGCGGGGTGGGGGAGTAGCTCATGATTGGGGAGGTAGACTGAGGGACTGAGTCCTTTGGGCATAGTCCAGGGCCTCATGTTGGCCCTAGGTTCTTTTTCAAACTAAGTCTCTCTATTTAGCCTTGGCTGAAAGTGCCTCAGCTTTCCTCATAGAGGTTTTTCCCTGCTCAGTTTCTTACCTGGGCTAGTTTGTGCCTCAGTAGGAAGGTTTGTGCCTCATTCCTGGAATTTGTCACATTGGTGCCAGATGTACTGCAGAAGTCCTGTTGACTTTCAGCCCTACTGCTGCCCAGAACTCCTACACTCAGTCCAACAGCCCTGGCCATTCCAGTAGCAGGGACTACAAGTGTGCACCACCATACTTGCTGACCCTAGTTACATGAAGGCTATAGCAGGAAATAAACGAACTTTGACAGGTCCTAAGGTAGAAGGGCTTCAAGTATGGGTAAAAAGGATAAAGAATGAAAAAAATGGGGAAAAAAACTTAAGAGGTGAGAGTGCTGTACAAAAAGCCAACCAATTCAAAACAATTTTATGGGTTTTTTTTTTAATATATGGTATTCTGTTACTAGGTTAGCATGTTACTAGGTTAGCATAATTCTGTCTTGAATTACATCACCATGGCTACTCCGTTAATCCTTTCTCTTAGATCTATCTACAAGTTTTATTTCTTGGAGCCTTGGCTACATTTTTCAAAAGTAAATGACATTAAATACTTGACATTAAACAGCAATACAACTATATATACTTGCTTATGATTTACATTTAAATCAGTTCAAAGCATAAAATTATCAAGGTTTGTTTTTGTCCCTCCGCAGTTCCTCCCTCAAGAGAACTTTGTCCATCATCATTCATTTTTCTTCATATACTGAATTGTTCATAGAAAATGGAAGTTGCCTGCCACCTGCCTCCTTAAAACACAGCAACTGTCTTCAAAATTCCAAAATAATAATTTGTAGCATAAATGACATTCCCCTTTGTGAAACTGGTAATCAAACTTTGACCAATTCTTAAGTACAAAGTAAATGAACAAATAAAAGATACCACTGTGCAATAGCTCAGAAAAAACCTAACACAATAGAAAGCTCAGATATTCTGAGCCTGAGTACCAAAGGTACTAGACACTCAGAGATTAGGGAGTGAAGGCACTTGTGGGGTGCCTTCTGCATACACTTAATCACCACCATCTTGGAATAACTAACATGTCAAGAGTGAGCTTTTGAAAAAAATCCTACTGGAGGGACCCAAATACCAGATATTTGCTGATCCCAGAAACTTGAAAAGAATTCCCTTTTGACTTCCCACGCTACCTGCCTGCCCACCCCCATCTCTTACATTTGAAGGTCTTCAAACAGAGGCTAGAAGACCACTTGTTGGGTGTGGCATAGTGGGAATTCCTTTCCTGTGTGAGTTGAAGAACAAGTTGGCTATTGAGATCCCTTCTGACTCAAATTCTGTGATTCTGTCTCCTTTGCACTGTCCTCATCACTTCACACCTACTCCATTACAATAGTAATGGCCTAATTGGCCTCCCTGAATACAATCTCTTTTTTCCAATATGTCCATTATGTACTTGCCAAAAAAAAAAAAATCTTCAATGGCTCCTTATTGCTTTCAGAATAAAATAAAAACTTAGTCTGATATCTTTAAAGCCTGCCATACTTGGGCTCCAGATTAATCTTATTCTGCTTTCCTTCATGTTCCAGTCAGACTGCACCAATGTTTTAAAATAGAATGTCCCACCTGTCCCTGTAATGTATCCCTCCTCCCCTCTCTACCTTTTAGAACCTTTGTCTTCTCATCCAGCATGCAAAGCCTTCCCTGATTCCCCAGTTAGTATTCTCTGCTACAACTACTTTGTATTCATTTGTCTCTGTATACTTTGTATCTTACCGGTAAAATAGAAGTGCCTTAAGAACTCAAAGATTGTTGACAGAAGGATGGGATTTCAGGTGGGAGATGTCTTATTCGCCATCCAATCCAATTCAAACCAAAATGAGAATCTCTGCACCATCACAAAAAGTGATCATGCAGCCTTAATGAAAGCACTCTAGTGTCAGGGGAAATCACTACCTCCTGGGGCAACTCATTCATTCCACTTTTTTATGACTAGCTCTGTTAGGAAATTTTTCCTTACATCAAGCTCTCACTTACTTCCTCTAATTCTGCCTTCTTGGGACAATCAGAACAAATTCAGTCCCTCTTTCAATTGGCAAACTCCTCACATCCCCCAAGATTTCTCACCTCCAAGCTAAACATTTGCAGTTCCTTCTACCGATCATTTCATATGCACTTTCCTTACTGATGGGGTGTGTATTTGTAGGACAGGTTGGGGGTGGGGTGAGGGAGTATTCTATTGCTACTTTTCTTACTATACCTTTCCTGTGCAGGTCATTAAAATGTCTTTGCTCTCAACTAATTGTGTCTTCGGGCTGTCTAGTCAAAGCAAACTTTGGTGGAAACTTGTAAAATTGTGGTTTTGAGTAGATATTCTCACAGAGTATCTTCAACCTGGAGGAGTTTTTTAGAAAAGGGCTGGGAATATGCACACAGGAGCTTCTAGGTTATGTGAAGGAACTTGATGCTCTTTATCATTTTAATTGCACTATCAGTGAATGAGAGAAAAAGTGTTCATTAAGCACTTATGTGCCAAGTACTATCCTAAGTACTAGGGATAGAGATAGAAAAGTGAGAGTCCCTATGCTCAAGAAGCTTGCATTCTAATGGAGGAGAAACAGCCCATATAGGGCAGCACAGGAGTTTGGTTTAGGAAGTCATAGGGGAGCCCAGCCTCAGCCTCAAATCCAAAGTAGGCTTGGAGAATGAACAAAAAAAAAGAACCACACTATAATGAGCTATTATGGTGGCTGTCATGATCAAGATAAAAATGCAGAAGAAAAGAATGATTCCAAAACATCTGCAAGCAATACCTGGAAGGGGGTGGGGAGGAGGACATATTTTGTGTACAAACTCAACTAGAATTCTGGAAGAGATAAAGCAAGAGGTTTGGATTTGTTTGTTTTTAAGAATTTTAAAATGTTTTTATGAATGGAATGAGAGTGCTTAAGGAAAATAAATTGACAAAATGAAACCAAGGGGTACAAAACCTTGCCCAAGCAACAAACTTCCTGAAAATTTAAATGGACCAAATAGAATCCAATGATTTAATGGGGCAACAAGAAATATTTTTAAAAGTCTGTTTAAAATGGAAGAAAATGTAAGTTATCTCATAACAAAAATGACTGACCTGGAAAACAGATCAAAGAGAAAAAACATTTAAGTATCACTGGACTGTATAAACACCATAACACAAAAAAGAGGCTAGACATCTATTTCAAGAAGTGTTCAAAGAAAACTGCCCAGAACTGATAGAACCAGAAGGCAAAGTAGAAAAAGAAAAAAATCCACCAGTCTTCTCCAGAAAGAAGTCTCAAAATGAAAACTCCCAAGAAAATCATAGCCAAAATCAAGAAAAAATACTGCAAGCAGTCAGAAAGGAGGAATTCAAGTACCAAGGAGGAAAAAATAAAACAAAATTTTAAGAAAAAAAAACTTCTCCCTGAAATAAAGATCTATCTTTTTAATTCTAGTCATCTACCAGTGTTGTAGGATGGCTACAAGTCATATAATACTAATTTCTGAAGAATTAAAAATGATTATTAATCAACAGGCAGTGGAGAAGTATACGATGGATGCAGGCAAGTGGCAACATCAACAATTAGTAACTATCAGTACAAATAATGAATAAGAACTGGAGTAAAGGATGTCATCAAAGAAATACTTTGTTAAAAAAAAAAAGACTGATTATTTGTTGAGTAGGACACACAATTGGTGAACAGTCCATGGACTCCACTGTTATATTCACATCATCAAAAGGAAGAATGGCCCCTAGCTTGGTAGCTGTTGCACCCTATGAAGAATCCATAGGAGAACAAGGACAAGAGATGCATAAGTAGAGTAGGCATAGACAAGTTACCATCTGAATTGTTGGAGGGAACATCCATTTTTATAGTATCACAGATTCACTTAATTATTTGGAAGTATATGTTATATACTGTGAAAGTAAGTGCCTTGAGGGAAATGACTATGTTTTCTGTTATTCCCCAAAGCCAGGGGTATGCTGGTAAATGTTTAACAACCAGCTCTATTGGGGGTTAAGGGGAACATACCCAGGACACACTTTTGAATTTAATCTGCATTTTCTCTTATCACTTTCTTACATCTAGATGATCAACAAAACAATCAAGCCCAAAATTTGTAGTTGCCAATATCTGGGTTATAAATGCGCACACTGAAAATTTAACTATAAGCTCTCTCGAGCTAGTTTGAACTGGCTCCAACACACTTCTACCAAATCCTTTGTCTTTAAGTGCACCCAGTGGGCACTTAATAAAGGATAATCAAATCCAATAAAATTGAATCTTAACTTCTCCTAAAAAAAATGGAAAAGAACATAATAGAGAAAAAACTGATCAGTCCTGGTATTTGTTCTAGATCTAATGTTTTTCTAATGAAGGTGTAAAGTCACAAGAAACTAAAGAGAGTTACTCTAGTCTAGATGGAGAATAGAGTTAACTTCCTCTAACTTCTCCCCCAACCAGGAATGGCCCTGTTAATGTAATTTATTGAAATATTTCCTATAGTTATCCAACTTCAGATTGGATGAAAATGACTATATTAGTCCTTAGATGTGGTGGTTCTTCTTATAAATAATATTATACTCTGTGTACAAGTGGGGAAACTTGAAAAACTTTGGAGAAAAGGTACGAGGAGTGGTTTAAACATACAATGCAATTAAAGGGCGAAAAATTTGTTAGTTGTGAAAACTTGCAGATGTTAGGGAAAATATCTAGTGAGGAAAACAATATGTTGTAGACCCCATCCTCACACATCCTGTTTTATGTCTAGTGTCAGCTACTTCTTCTAAATATACCAGATGACACCCTGGCAAAGCAAGAGCTTTGTTTTTACTGTACAAGGCAGTGAAAGTTTCATTTTGTACTGAGCCAATGAATTAAAAGAATCGTTTACTCTCATCACTTTGCTGGGCAATTAGTGCAAACTGTAAATTCCCCAGGTATAGGTGTAAGACGTGCAAATAAAGCCAGATTTTCAGATTAATGGTAAAAAAAAATGTATTCCTTTTGTGTTTCCTTTATGATTTTGCTTTAGTCCCTTGCAGGAGATGGAGCCCTACTTAGGATGCTATTCTTAAAAAATGCTACATCTTACTTCATGTGGCACAGGACATTAGAGTCAAGAAGATAGGGTTTGCCTGTGACACTTATTAGCTGGGTGACCAAGATCAAATTGTTCAGCCTCCCTGAGCCTTGGACTCCTCATTTTTTTAAAAAAAAGGTGGGGGGTGGGTAATAATCCCTATAGCACCAACCTTACCCGCTTGTGGCTAACTTCAATGAGGTGATGTATGTAAAGTGCTCCACACCTTAGAAGTCCTTTGTAAATGCCACTTGCTTGTATTTATAAAAATATTATTTACTTTGCTACTGTTATACTGTATATGAGCTGTCTGCATAGAATATAGTTGAATAAAATGTAAGCACACAGAAACTCTACTTAGAACCATGTTTAATATTTATTTTTAAACCCGTGTTAGAAGAAAATCATCTATCCACCATTATAGAACTCCAGTTCAGTGTTTCTCAAAGTATATTTCCTGACTCCTGCTGTTCTGGGAAGCAGTCCAAGCACCTCCTCTGGAAAAAAAAGTGTCATGGCAGAGAAACACACAGGACAAACCCATCCATCCACCTTGCTGTCTGTATCTCTCTCCACCTGCTGAGAGCTGCTGCAGTTAAGAGTTGCAGCTTCATCTTGGGGTGCACATACTATGGCAACCAGTGCCTAGAAACCCACTTCCACCAGAGGGGCATATGCCTATTTTGTCAAAAGGGCTGCAGGGTGCAGGGGCCTGGTGGCAGTTTAAAAAAAAAACAAACTGAGCTGAGCTTGGGACTTCCAAAACATTTACACCACCACTTGGGAGCCCCTGCTCTGGTCACACAACTTTCCCAACACAACCCAAGAACTTAAAAGTAAGAAGAAGGAATGGGAGGAGGAAACTGTCCACCTTCCTCTGGAGCTATTTGCAGTCTCACATCTATGGGATTAAAACTGGAGGTAAAATTGCAACACATAGTAGCCACTGTAGGAGCTACCACTTGTAATTTGTTTTTTCATTTTTTAAAGTTTTATTGATGCATTTTCAGATTACTCCTTCCCCCACTCCATGAGAGATCTCATAATGGAGAAAAACAGTTAAGCAAAACTACCTACAGGACATCATCTAAAAGTGCATGCAACATTCCACATTTGTAATAGCCGCCTCCAATCTCCTTTTTAATGAAAAAAAATCTATTTTCTCTTCTGCCAATCTCCCGACACCATTGAGAAAATGAGAATAAAAAAATAAAAATTCCTTGTAATATGTACAGTTGAGCAAAACATTTCTTTACTGACTGTAACATATATGTGTATATGTAATGTACACACATACATACACATATAATACAATATATTATCATGTTATATTATAATCACATATTGTGTTGTATTTTATATGTCTTATTCTATACCCTGAATCTGTCTCCCCTATCAGCTCTCAGTGAGGAGGTAGACAAGTAGATAGTATGTTTTATCACCAGTCCTTTGGATTCATGGATGATCGTTGTATTGGTCATAGTTCTTACAGCTTTCAGCTGTTTATCCTTACAGTGTTGTTGTTATGTAAATTGTTCTGGTGCTGCTCATTTCATTTTTATGTAATTCGGTTTATGAAAGTCTTCAGAACACTTTGTTTTTTATAATATTGGTGTTCTAATACCTAGAGTACTATCCTATAAATTATTATATAATAATTTGTAATAAATTATTATTATACTATAAATTGTTCTCCTGGTTCTGCTTGTTTCACTTTCTGTCAGTTTGTATGTGTCTTTGAAATAATCTGTCTTCTCATTTCTTACAGCACAATAGTATTCCATCATATTCAGCCACCTGTCCATCAGTGGGCCTCCCTTTAGTTTCCCAGTTTTTTGCCACCATTAAAAGAGCTGCTGTAAAATATTTTTGTACTTATAGGACCTCCTCCTCTTTCTTGATCTCTGTGGTATAGGCCTAGCAGGGGTATAGCTAGGTCAAGGGCATGTACTCTTTAGTAACTTTTTGTGTGTAATTCCAAATTGCTTTCCAGAATAGTTGTACCCATTCACAGGTACACCAATGTATCTGTTTTCTTACAGCCCCTCCAACATTAACAATTTTACTTTTTTGTAATCTTTGCCAATCTGATGGGTGTGAGGTGGAATCTCAGAATGGTTTTACTTTGCATTTTTCTAATTAGTAATGATTTGGAAAATTATTCATGTAGCTAGATAGCCTGGGTCTCTTCTCTTGAGAACTGCCTGTTCATATTGTTTGACTATCAATAGGGAATAGTTGATCTTATTGTTATAAATTTGAATAGTTCTTTTTATAGTTTGAAAATGAGACTTTTATCAGAGAAACTTGATACAACAATCTTTTCTGAGATAATTGTTTCCCTTTTAATTTTACCTTAATTTGTGTAAAAACATTTTTAAGTTTATGTAATCAAATTATCCATTTTATTTTCTGTAGTCCTCTATCCCTTGTTTGGTCATAGACTTTTTTTTTATCTGTAAGATCTGATAGGTAATTTTTTCCATGTTGCTCTAACTTGTTTATGATTTCATATATAAAGTCATGTATCAATTTAAATCTTATGTTGGTATAAGTTGTTAGCGTTTGGTTCAAATCTAATTTCTCCCATACTGCTGTCCAGCTTTCCCAGAAGTTTTTGTCAAGTAGTGAGTCCTTACCTCTCAGTAGCTGGAGCCTTTGTGGTTAGCAGATATTAGGGTACTAGAGTCATTTGCTTCTGCATGTTTTATGCCTAATCTTTTCAAGATTGAGCTATTTTTTTAACCAGTACCAAGTTATTTTGAAAATCCCTGCTTTGTTGTCAAGATCTGATATTATTAGATGCTTTTCATTCACATTTCTTGTCCTTATTTCGCTTGAGACTCTTGACCTTTTTTTTACTCCGTATGAATTTTATTCTTTCTAGTTTTATAAAGTAATTTTTGGTTGTCTGATTAGCGTGGCATTGAATAGGTAAATTAATTTAGGTAGTTTTGTCATTTTCATTTTATGGACTCATTCTATCCATGAACAATTAATATTTTTCCAATTATTTACTGTTCTATTTCTGCAAGCACTGGTTTATACTTCTTATTTATATAGATCTTTTGTGTATCTTGGTAGCTACACCCTTAAATATTATATATGTTCTGTAGTTACTTTGAATGGAATTTCTCTTTTTATCTCTTTCTACTATGCTTTACTTGTATTATATTGAAATGCTGATAATTTGTGTGGATTTCATATCCTGTGAGGTTGCTTGAGATTATTATTTCAATTAATTTTAGTTAATTTTTAATTAATTAAATTTAATTGACTCTTTTATTTAAAAAAAATTAGGAAAGATAAGAATAATCCTTAAAATGATAAATAGCATATATCTAAAAACAAGGTTGCCATTATATGAAATGGATATAAACTAGAATCTCTTTCAATTATTGTTTTCAGACATATGCTTTTTATCATTTTAAGGATTATTCTTATTTTTTCTAATTTTTTAAAATAAAATCAGTATTGTATTTCATCCAAATCTTTTTCTGCATCTGTTGACATCGTATGATTTTTGCTGATTTTGTTAATATAGTTCAGTTTGTAGTTTTCCTGATTAAACCGAACTTGTATTCCTGTTAAAAATCCAACCTGGTCAGAGTGTATAGTCTTTGTGATTTTTTTTTTAGCTTTTTGATAATTTTTTATTTAAAAATTTTTGCATTAGTTTTCATAGGAATATTGGTCTATAGAGTTTTCTTTTTCTGTTTTGGCTTTGCCTGGTTTGTGTATCAAGGCCCTATCTGTGTCACTGAAGGAATTTGGTTCCCTTCTTTTGCTATTTTTATAGATTATATAAATATTAGAATTATTCTTTGAATAGTTGACAGAATACACTTGTGAATCCATCAGGTCCTTGAATTTTTTTTTTGGAAGTTCATTTATACTTTGTTCAATTTCTTACTCTGAAATTGAGTTGTTTAAATTCTGTATTTCTAGTTCTGTTAATTTTGATAGTTTATATTTTTTTTGTAAATTTTCATTTATTTCACTTAAGTTGTTATTTTGTTGGAATACAGTTGTTTTCTTCATCTGTATGAATCCTCTTCTTGTTTTTATACTAGCAATTTAGTTTCCCTCTTTCTTCTTTTTAATTAAATTAACTAATATTTTTATCTATTTTATTGTGGTGGGTTTTTTTTTCAAACTGGCAGCTCTTCTAGTTTTCATCTCCTTCCCCCCCCTTCCCTACATGATATACTTACAAGTTGCAGGTTGGATCCCCAGAGAGCATCTATTACTTAGGGTTTAAGGTACTCTGTGGTCCTCAATCCTAAAATAATAGTATATAATCCCCTACTAGTGTACTTACCTATAATAGTAAGCCAGTAGACACAAGTAACTCAAGCAAAGGAATTTTACTGACATGACATCATAAAAACAATAGTAACACACCATTTTCTCGATAAACCACAGGTATACTCTCTCACAACTGTCTATATTGTCAATGGAAAGAATGTGCACAGAGTTAAATGGATAGAAAGGTACACATATAAGTAACCATGTCGACAAGGTACCTCACACCTCTATCACAGTAGGGCCACTTTCCATGATGCACCTATGCTATTCCCCCTAGATATAGCATCTCCACTGGGCAGATCACTCAGTTAGGTTTCCTTGATCAGTCCCTTTCCATTGCCCAATTCTGCATGTCCAGGGATTTCTTTTTTTTCAACTCACAAAGATCACATTTCTTCTGTCAGTCCTGTTTCCTGCCAAGTTAGGTGTCTCCTACAAAGCAAATAGCTTTCCTGCAACATGCCATAGTGGGAGTTGGGGGTAGGTGGAGGAAGATAAGTAAATTTAATTTCCTATCCCCCACACTAGAAACTATTCCTTCCCGAGTGTTAGCTTCTTCTGCCATCGTTGACTCTCTTCTCTGCTTCTAGGAGTCACACTCTTCAGAGAGGTATCTTGCTTGACTGCCTCCCTAAAGAGTACATCCTGCTTTTTAAGTTCCACCAGGGGTGTGGCTTATCCTTCAGCCAGCCATTTCATCAAGTTTGACTGAAGAACTTCCCACTCGTGATTTCATCAACTGGACTGGGGGGAAATCAGTTGATCTCAGATGCCTTGATCAACTTTTCCTGACTGACCCTGCTAGAGTAGGGTCATAGATTTTTGGAGATGGAAGCTATCTAGTCCAGCCATTTTACAGGTGAGGAAACCAAAGCCTAGAGAGCGTGCCTGGTCACATGGGTAGTAAGTTGCTGAGCAAGTATGTGAACCCAAGCCCTCTAAATCCAAGTACAGAACTCTCCACTCTACTTCACTGCATCCCCATTGCATCATTTTTATGGTCCTTCATCCTCCTTCATTGCTTTCTTTGTCCACTTGTTCTGTATTTTCCTCTGCCTATAAACTCCTCACTATTAAGCGAACCATTAGGTACAACAACCCTATTCTTAAATTTTTCCTAGGCAATCTTGATTCCATATATTCTGTCACACTCACAGATCAAAGGAGGAAATTCTTTTGTTTACTGATGTGATTTCAGAAAATGTGATTACCATACCTATGGGTTATATGATGAGTTTAGAAAACCTGGAGAGTAGCCCTGTCTCACTCACATCTGTGTGTTCACATACTGTCGGTATCCTTTTATAGCATTCTCTAGAACAGTTCTTTTTGAGTCATGAACTTTGGTGATCTATGAGCCCCTTTTCAAAATAGTTTTTCAAATGGATAAAATAAAATACATAGGATTACCAAGTAAACTAATTATATTGAAATATAGCTAGGTAGCACAGAGGATAGAGAGCCAGGCCTGGAGTTGGGGAGACTTATCTTTCTGAGTTGAAATCCAGCCTCAGATACTTACCAACTGTATGATCCTGGGCAAGTCATTTAACCCTGTTTGCCTCAGTTTCCTTATCTGTAAAGTGGAATATCTTTGCCAAGAAAATCTCCAATATGGTCATAAAGAGTCAGACACGACTGAAACAACTCAACAACAACACTTAATGTAATAACTAAATATTATTTTCAGTGCTTAGTAGTGCCCTCATCTCTTATGCCTTGTAATGCCATCTTCAGAGAGATAGATGAAAAGTTATCATCTCTAAGCAGACTATTTCCTTTTTGCCTTTGCATCTCCAGTGCTTAACACAGCGTCTCACCCATAGCAGGTACTTAGTAAATAAATGCTTGTTGACCGATTGCAGCTCCCCAAACAGCTGGGAGCATTAAAGAGACATATCAAAGCAAAGTCGCTTCAAGTCCTTATTCCTAAAAGGAGAAGGATTGGACTAGATGGCCCTTTGAGGTTTCTTCTAGCTCTAAATCCATGATAAAGGAAAATAGTCATTATCTATTTCCCCCTTAGAAGCATCGTGATGTGATTCACAAGAGACTGGACTTAGAGTCGTAGGACAAGAACCAAGTGTGAGCCCCTGCCATGCCCCTTACTAGCTGTGTTTCCTTGGGCAAATCACACAACCGCTCTGAGCCTCACTTGTCTTCTTTATAAAATGGAACTGCAAATACTTACAGGATTGTCATGAGGCATAAACGTAATAACATGTTTGAAAGTGCTTTGTAAAGGCACAAAACACTCTTCAAATATTATAGTCCTTCTAAAAGTGTTTTTGGAAGTTAAGTTATTTAAAACTAAGCATTTAAAAGAGAGCGCATGGATATATTATAGGTCCAGTAATTGATGTGTCACCAGAGTAGAATCTTTTTTTTTTAACTATATGCTCTTCAGTTCATTTGAAGTTTCCACTTTTGATTTCTAAATAATAGCAGGCTACTGCCAGTCAGCTCTTAAGCCTTGCACACAATGAACCCAGCTCTATCTGTCCACAATGCAGAAATGGATAGAGTGGGTGGATAATGAGGGTCTGAAAGTGAGTTCAGATTCTTTTCTTCTCTCCTGCTGGTCCTGCAATAGGTGGGATAGTCTGAGTGGGCACTGTCCCTTTGATAGAAGAAGGGGTAGAATGTTGATACAAGAAAGTTCCCTTGTCTGTTAGAGATGACAGTTGGAATAAGGCAGTTAAAGAAGCTCATTCATTTAAAGGACAGAGGAGGAGGAAGAAACGTGAATAAAGAACACCACATGAAAAGAGGAAGAAAGGTGGATAAAGAAAGAAGAATAAAATAGCCTAGACAAAGTAGAGAGAAAAAGAAATGTTTGGAGCAAACAACATGGCTATTGTCTGCCATTTATAGTACACAAAGGGTCTGAACTTCCCTCTTACTCATGAGAGAAACTACTAACTGATGATATTTGAGTTGGAATAAGATTTGGATTCAGGAACCTATAATTTTGAATGGTCTATATATGCACTATTCAGACTACCATCCTATCTGCCCCAGCTCTACCTTTTAAAGAGGGGTTTCTAACCTTTTTCATGTCCTGAACCCCTTTGGCAGTCTGGTGAAGCATGTGGATCCCTTCTCAGAATATTTTTAAAAGAATAGAATGAAATACAGAGGATTACAGAGGAAACAAATTATATTGAAACACAGTTATCAAAGTATTTTTAAAACAAGTTCATAGACCCCAGATTAAAAATTCTTGACCTAGTATAGAATGCTTGGCTAGGGAATAAGGAGATCTGTATTTTTGTCCTTACCCAACTGCTTTTTGCAAGTTGTGTAACTTTCAAAAGGTCACATAACCATCCTGGCTCAGAGTTTCTTCATCAGTAAAATTAGCAGGTTGGATTATATAATCTCTAAGATCCCATTATGATTACCTTCTTTAGGCCTTCTACTTTGACTTTTAAAGTCTTCAGGTTCCGTTGTCTCAGGAATCTCTAACCATTTCCTCCTGATTCTCTTCCATCTAGCAGTTCTTTAGTACTCCTAATTCTAGCCTTAATTAAGGGATAAATACTAGCAACACATTTCCCCCCAGAATTAGCCCAATGGAAAGCCCATTTCTCATATAATTACTGCATTATCTAAAGGTAACTTTATAGGAAGCAAGGGTGACTACATAGACAAGTTTCAATAATGAAACTATGTATCATGAATGCATTTCACCCAGTGGAACAACATTCTCCAGAGGACTGTGTGGAATATATTTCAGGGTCCTATGAGTTCTGATTGGTAGGTTCCGTGAATTGTAATATAGGAGAACATCCAAGAGAATAAGAAAAGGCTGATAATTGGAAGCCATCAAGGGTGTAGTTTTAATTGACGTCGTGGCATATATTTGTCATCCAGCATTCCAAGTTCAGGATTGTAACAGCAAGCACCCTGGCATACCTAGGATGGCCTGCTAGCACAGATTCTTTGTTCTGCTTTCAAAGGAAAGACAATCTCTAAAGGGGTCAACAATCTTACTTTTATTACACTCACTAGTTCAGGGGTAAGGTCAGCACCCTGAATGTGAATAAAATACAAGCAGAGAAATTAGCACAAAGACCAACAGACAGGGCTCCAGCTCTCTGAACAAAGTAATAAAACCACCTATATACACCACTGGATCGGGGGAGCACTGATGCATCTGAGTAGTCAGGGGCTCTGAACAAATGGCTACTCAGAGTCCTGTCCAAGGAATCAAAAGTTCCTTCTCATAAGCAAACCCCCAAAGCAAAATACCAACCTCAGAATATATATACACTTCTCAGAGCCAGAAGGCATCACAGCCCTCATGCCTCTGCCTAATTAGCTTAGTACCAAAAGGTATGAAAGCCTTCCTACAAGCAAGCCGCCCAGTAAGCAAGCCTCCCCAAAGCAAGCTCCTCCTTAGGCAAGTTCCTCCCTCAATGGGCTCTATGTGACTCAAGATGTACGTGTGGTCACATAGGCCTATTAATGGATGGGGAATATCTTCATATTCCATTAACATTACATGAACATACATGAACCAACCTTGGAGACAGCTTCAAAAATCTCCTTGGCTCATTTTAACCCTACCCAGAGTTTTCTCAGAGAACTCTCTAACTATAGTTCATATTTAGTTCCTCACAGATGTAGGTAAAAGGGTTCCCAGCTCCCATATAAGCCCCAGAAGCAATGAGGTATATCAGATATAGGACTGCCTTTATTTCTTCCTACAAAGAAGCAAACAGAACATAAAAGACTTAGACCAAAAACAATATAATTCTGATAGTATATTGATAGAGAACTGAAAGAAACCTTAGAGGTCATCTAGTCCAGCCCCCTCATTTCACGAAATGGAAACCCAGAGAGGTGAAGAGATTTCGCTCAGAGTCACAAAGTAAGTGGCAGAGCCAGGACTGAAACCAGATCTTCTGATTCCAAGCCTGGCATCCGTTATACTACCCCTCACTGTTTCCTTTCACTCGGGTGACTCTCACCTTTCCCTAAAGCCCTTCAACAATTTCTGAATACCACCCTGTTGCTTGCACTCTCCCAGAAAGGAAACATACTTGAAGTTTCAAGAGAGGCAACTCCATGGATTCCATTGAGTCCCGCTTTCATACCAGATACCCACACAGACACCCTGAAAGGAAAATGCACCTGGGACCTCCATTATTAAACTCCTGGAGAGCAAAGTTCAGCTCTTTTGCTCCTTTCATGCTTTGGTCCCTTACTGATTCTCCACCTGTAGGGGCCATATACACAAATATTCTCTTCCCGAGAGCCTGACACTGTCCATGAATTCCCCTTCTCTCTCTAAAAAACCCCTAGGTTCTGAAACTATCAAACTCAAGCATGCTGGAGAGGTAAATCCATGAATGGGGCTGCCTAAAAACTCCCACTTCTCTCCCTTGGTAACTCTTACTACTTAGCTGTGTGGTTTCCCTCTCTTGAGACTACATGGTTGACATCATCTTAATCTACCACATCCTCTGCCACAGCCTCTCCAGGGTGGGGTCCAGGGGCCCAGAGTCCAAGCACTTTGATATTCCACCACTGCCTTGATTGCTGGCCCCTTTTGGGTTAAAAGGCCACCATCTCTGGGGAGCTGCTCAAATGAACAGTTATACCCTAGGGATCAGAGTTCATTCTTATGTTGCTAATCTCTGAATTGTACCAAAAAGGTAAAGGCTTCCTTTCACAAAATTCTTGCCTAGCACAAAAGGGTCCTAACCCACACCTTTCCCAGAACAATCTGAACCAACCTAACTAACACTAGTCCTGAGACTCAGAAACCTTTTCTCCGAGAGATATGCATATATCCACAAGGGCCAATGGGTGTGTCAGTACATTCCATTGGGAGAGGTGATAAATGTCTGAGACTCACCTCCCTGTAGACTCACCAAATTCCTCAGGGAATTCTCATAATCAAGAGCAGAGGGTGGCATAGAACAAAGAGCTCTGGACTCAGGAGAGACCTGGAGCCAGAAGCCCACCTTGATCTTTACTATTTGTGTATTTATCATCGAATCACTTCATCTGTCTGTTTCAGTTCCTTCACTTCTAAAATGGGTATGTTTGTACTATGCTAGCTCTAAATTTTGAAGAAAGCACTTTGTAAATCACTATGTAAGTAGGAGTGATTATTCTCACTAAACCCTTCATGCTCTCTGTGCCCAAGACTTCAGGGAGCTCTCAGCATAGCCTAGCACACAAGACTTCCCCAGGGGCACACAGGGAAATCAATCCAGGAACAAGAACACTTCCCCCACCCCCACCCCATGCCCCCATCACCTCCCAGAGCTGTGCTCCTCCACAACAGAGGTCTAACAGCTGTCTTGCCCTCTCTCCTTCTTCAAAAGAATCAGGTCTACCACATAAGTAGGATGGATCAGTTTTACAAACAACATCCCGGGAGTTTGGGATGGAATTTTTTTTTTAGTGCTCCTTAGAGATAGCCTCAGAGTAGAAGAGAGACTGATATAATCATGTCAGCTACTGCCCACCACTATTACTTGCCACCTCCAGGGTTCAGCAGTCCCGGCTTCTTGAGTGTTATAGCAATAACATATGCAGACCAGTACTTCCTTATTCTCTAACCCCTTTCTAAAGGATCAGCTTGGGTTTCTTCATGTAACCTCAAGGAACTTGATTAACCAATGTTTCTGGTTCCCTAAGTCTCTAACTGCCATATTCCTGAAGTGTTCGGCATGGGAAGAAGCTTTTGCCATTCCTCTGGGAATTTAATTCTCTACCACTAGTTGGGTTCCTCCACATGACTGTGTGTTGTGTAACTAGGCCATAAAATCAGGAATTTTCATTTTGGAAACACTGGCCTTCATGAGCCTAATATGGTTTTATCTTTGGAGATTTAAGGTCTCTAGCAAGACCAATTCCTTATCTAGTCTTGGGATTCTCATTCCTACCCTAAGGATTCCCTTCCCTTCTATAGTCACTCACAAGCACTGTCATACCAGGTAACCTAGGTCACTATATCAGAAGTATAAGCCACAGCATAAACAGTTGCTGCCATAAACTGTGACTGACAAGGGCTATATACTCTGCCACCATCTTGATGACCTGACACATTTTTATTTCTGGTCCCAAGCCTTAATATTCTTATTGTCTTTCAAGTAGTCGTTTGGTTGCATTGATCTTTCTGCCAAGGTCACTAAATCCCCATGCCCTACTAAACTCTACTTTTAGTTCTTAGGTCCTTTAGGACTCCTGGCTAAATTACCTGCCTGAATAAAAGCAGACATCCTAGCTCCCCCATGCCTACTTTAGCAAAATTCTGAAACAGTACCAGCTTGAATAGTAATCAATAAATCCAATAACATACATAAGTGATTTCAACCACACTAGCACTATACTGAAAGTCTTCCGGGATGTTATGGAAAATAAGAAAGGGGGTCTGCCAGAAAAATAAGCTACAGCACAGGAAACAAGATGGAAACCAGCCATCATGAGCAGAAATGTCTCAGAAATAATTGCATATACCCAACAAAAGACTCTCATGAGAAGCTTCCCTAGGATACTGAGAAACCTACATTGTGGACCTTGTAAGCAACTGGGAGAGGCAGTGGGCAGCCCAGGCATGGAAACACTCATACTAGGATACCCCAGACCTAGTAGCCCCAAGATACCACAGAGGGCCCTGAACATCCCACATGTTGAACCTTAAAGATCTAGGGAGGCATAAAACCTCCAAGTATCTTAACAAAGAAAACTCCTGGGAGGTAGAGGTCAGCCCAGGACTCCTAATGAGCAAATACAGTAGATCACCCCACTCAAGAGCATAGGAGGGAGCAAAGTCTGTCTCTTGTACCAATCCCCAATTAAGTAACTAAAAGTAGAGATACAAGGAAACAGAATTCACTGCAGTATGCTCATCTCCTGGCTCCAAGGCAGCTAGGTGGCACAGTGAATAGAGCACTGGACTTGGACTCAAGACAACATGGGTTCAAATCTGGCCTCAGATACTTATTAAGTCGCTTAATCTCTGTTTGCCTCAGTGTCCTCACCTGTAAATGGGGATAACAACAGCACCTATCTCAGAGGGTTATTATGAAGATCAAATGAGATACTCATGAAGTGCTTAGCATAGTGTCTGCCACAGAGTAGGCACCATATAAATGTTTAGTTCCCATATTTCCAACATTGAGCTACCAGAATCTTGTTTTCTGTGAGGTAGCTAATACTTGACCAAGTACTCAACTTTAAAATGCTAGTAATCTCCCAGGAAGGAGCTTCTATTCCCCCATTTCCATTTTCTAAGAATGTAGGCACCCCTATATTACTTCTGTAGTCCCCTTTATCCTGGCTGCTAAGGAGCTATACTCCTTATGCTGTCTGGGACAGCAACATTTAGTTTCTTTTATTTCACTAATTAAAATGTGCCTATGCCTTAATGGACAGTGCTACATTTCCCTTGCCCCAGAGGTTAAATCTCATATGAAACAAAATGTATGCAGGAGTGGGGGTGAGCTTGGTCACTTGACCCACAAGTTTCAAGAAGAAACCAAGAGTGAAAGAGATAGCCTGGAGAAGCTGAGTCAGGGAGGACAGCTGGGATTTGAGCACCCACAACAACTCAGCTGCTTCAGTCACTGTTTCTACCTGCACAGCTGGTTAAATAGCCTAAAGCCAATAACCAGAGGCATTTCAGGGTGAATGAATCATTTCTGTACAGTCTGTCCAAAAGAACTGATACAAGATGGTGATTCATTTCTGTCCTGCCTCCCTACCTGCTTGTCATGGAGATTTTATTTTAAGAACAAAGCTTACCCTTTCTTTATAGTTTGTTTGCATTTAAGTTTTAATATGAGAATAGAAGGTCAGTTGATTAGAGCAAGTTTGGATTTTTATGTTTCATTCTCAAGAAAAGAACATTCGAGAGGGGGCAGTGGCCCACATGTACACACAGAAAGAAAATGAGACATTAAAAAATAGACTCTTTGTAAGAAGTCACTGGGATTTGTCCTAGCTGAGGGCTCTACAGGTAAATGAAGGAGAATCTTATTCGGTTAAGTTTAGAGCAAGTTAAAAGTATGAACCTAGGGTTTTTCCTTAAACAAGAAATGAGCATGTCAGTAGTTTCTGTCTGGTATAGGATAGGAAGTGCTTCTACTTTAGTCACACAGCCTTATTCTATTCCATATGGGCACAAATAGAATCCTTTCCAAGATTTGAGCCAAGGGGCAGTTAACTATTAGAGAATGTCATGCCCAGCAGAAGAATAATGACTTAAAAAGACTGTTGATGCCCAAGCTCCAAAGGTGGGAGCCAAAG